>NC_089493.1:274888788-275103788 GCF_036850765.1 Saccopteryx bilineata
TGATTAAACGTGTATACAAAACCGGAAGAACAGAGGGGAGTAAGCCATGTCACCTGCAGGTAAACACTTCCCGGTCTACTGCTAGAGATGTAAAACAAGGAAGGTGGTATTATCAGGAGCCCAGAGGCTGTGTTCCTGCTGACACCGATGCCACGAGGGGAAAAATAGCTTTTACATTTTTCCCACCTGTTCATCCCATGTGACTGCCTCCCATTGGCAGAAACTAACACCAGCTGGCAAGGGCCTCTGGGAAATGTAGTTTTCAGGCTCCCAATTGTGGCAGAGCAGAGACTATACAAGAACAGGTATATATGCTACAAGTCAACAGACAATACCTGGCACAGAGGAGTTATTTGACAATGCTGTAACAGCAATTGGTTAGACACTGAGCAAAGCCAAAAGTTTTCACTTCATGCTGTACAGAAAAATAAATTCCAAATGTTATAAAGAGTAACACACCATACTGTACATAAGAGCTCAAAGACAGAAAAGAAAAAAAAATGAGAAAAAATTCCATTTAAAGGTGACAGAGGACTTTCTACAATAGATACTGAAGCAATGAACAAGTCATAAAAGAAATAAAATCTCCTATTGGAATAAAAATAATTTCTAATTGTCCAAGAGGTGCTTCATAAAGTTAGGAACCAAGTAATCTGGAAAGTATACTTACAACAGATAGTAAAATGAACTGAAAACCTAACAGATTTCCAAGTCAAGGTAAAGCCGTACAAATCTTGTGACTCAGCAAGTCCACTAGAGAAACATGTTACACAATGGAACACTACTCAGCAAGGAAAAGGAATGAATTTTTGCATAAATATTAACATGGATGAATATCAACTTGGGGTGAATAAGCCACAGGAGTATATTTAGATCATGATTCCATTTATATCAAATTCAAAACTAGATAAAACAAACTTAGTTTTTAGAGGTTCATGAATGGGTGGTAAAACTGTAAAAAAACCCCACATAAATTGTTACCACAAATAAATTAACTCACAATGAAGAAGGAAAATACACTTAGGGCAACACCCAGAAGATTTCTAAGGTGTGGAAATGTTGTATTTCATAAATTGGATGGTAAATAAATTAGTGTTTACTGGGTTATTATAATGGTGATTTAAATTATATATACATATACTATACATATACTTTAAATATCTGTCACAATAAGGTTGAAAAATCAATTCAGACATTGAGAAAATAAACAACCCCCCCAAAAAAAACAACAAAATGATATGAATAAATATTCAACAACACTTTGGATCAAAGAATTTCAAGTTTCAGTAATAAGATAAAAAATTTTAACAATCCAATTAAAGATTCTAAACCTTATGATTCTCATTATTAGCATGGGTGAAAGGAAAAATCTCATTCTCTTGGTGGAAATAAAACTTGTTTAAAATGTTCTGGAAAGCCATTGGCAATGTATATCATGAATCTTTAAAAATATCTATGCCAGCCCTGGCCGGTTGGCTCAGCAACAGAGTGTTGACCTGGCGTGTGTAAGTCCGGGATTTGATTCCCAGTCAGTATACACAGGAGAGTGACCATCTGCTTCTCCCCTCCCCCTTCTCTCTCTCTTTCTCTTTCTCTCTCTTGCTTCCCCTCACAAAGCCATGGCTTGATTGATTCAAGCATGTCAGGTCCAGGCACTGAGGATAGCTCCATCGAGCCTTCACCTCAGGCACTTAAAATAGCTTGGTTGCGAGCATGGCTCCAAATGGGCAAGAGCATTAGCCCCAGATGGGGTTGCCGGGTGGATCATGGTCGGGGTGCATAGAGAAATCTGTTGCTCTATCTCACCTCCTCTCATTTAAAAAAATAAAATAAAAATACCTATGTCTTAGAGAAATGACTAGAAACTTGGATAAATTTTGTATTTGAAATTGTGGTCAGCTTAGCATTTTGTAATAGTGGAAAATTTAGAAACAGTCTGGAAGTAAGTTAATCATGACAGATAGAATGGAGCATTACACAGCATTTAATGATGATTACACAGAGATTGCCATTATCACAGGAAAATGCTTATGCCGTATTATTTAGTCGGAAAGGCAAACTACAAAACTTTATAGCCAATGCGATCTCATCTATTTTAAAAAAGCAAGCACAAGGATGGAAAACAAAACATAAATGGCAGTTGTGCCTCCGTGTCAAGATTACGGGAACTTGTTTTTCTTCATTTTTCTGTATTTTCCAATTTCCCTAAAATAAGCACTTACTGCTTTTATGACAGGGTGGGAAGGGTGGTGGAATTTAATAAAAAATTAAAGTCCAGTTTGACTCGTGTTTTCTTCCTGCTCTGTCGTGTTACATGGCACTTTGGCTTTTAGCTTGGCGTTACTCCAAGAACATTCTCTTGTGGCAAGGAGATGGGAGGTCAGGTCATTCCAATTACCACTTTTCAGCTCTCCCTTGACTTACATGGTGATTAAGGAGGGAGAACTTACACTTACTGAGTGTTGTTCCGGGCACTAATTTATTCCTACACGTTATCCCTGTGAGATAGGAAATATTACCCTCATTTTAATGTTTGAAGAAATAGACCCACTGGGCTTAAGGCACAGCTAGTAAATGGCAAGTGGGTGTGTCTGACTCCTGAACTGTTTCTCTAAATTCCTTTCCTTTTCATATGATGAGCCACACATTCAAGCCTCCTCCTATCACAGCCTTGATAACTTGGCCCGGGAATCAGTCTGCCTGGGTTAAAGTACTGCTTCCATTTACCAGCTATAGGACTCTGGGTAAGTTTCCTTTTAACTTCTCTGTGCCTCAGTTTCTTCATCAGTAAAATGGGAATAATAATGGTGTCTTTCTCCTAAGGTTGGCAGTGAGGAATAAACAACAGGATGCATGAAAAGTGCTCAGGACAGTTCCTGGTGCTCGCTACAAGTTAGCCAACATGGTTACCTCTAATGGGGTCTGAGCACATAATTGGGACTGGTTGGAGTTCACTTACACTCTCACTCGCCCAGTGCTTCCACCAATAGAATGCCATCAGAGATACCTGGTCCAAGACATGCTGTCACAGATGGGGACACTGAGGACCAGAACAGTGAAGTGAGTATCCTGGACCCCTAGGGGTGAATGATGGTGCTACCATTAGCCCCATATCTTTTCCAACACTGTATACAGCTGTTCCCTGCCCCTGCCCCTCAGACAAACAGCAGTGGTGGCCAGACCACACCCACGGGAGAACAGTTGTCTCTTCGTGTACACACTATTCTTCAGGTAAATAGTACCATTTGGTCTCTAAACAATCCTGGGAGTGGGCAAGGCAGGGACAGGGGGTCCTCAGGTTATAACAGTCTTGACATATGTATGACGTTTTGAGTTTACGTTGCTCACTCCCATAAAAACTTTAAAAAATTGAGATGTGAGTGTTTTGACTTACACCATTAGCGTTGTACTCACAGACTACATGGGCAAACCAGTTTGGTTGTGTGCAGCAGAAGAAAACGCAGTACTCTTTTCCTGTGGCTTAGTTGTGGTTTTAGGTTCTAGATTATGATTTTACAACTATGTCAGGATAGGTAAGTGACTTAGGCTAGCGTGTGTTATGACTTACACCAAAATTTGGGTTACATCATTGTCATAGGAATGGAACTATGTCACAACCCAAGGACCCCCTGGACTGTGAATGAGGAAATGACCTTGAAGAGGTGGTCTCATGGCAGAACTGAGCCCTGACTCCTGGAGCTCTCTGTCCAATGCCGTGGGGCCTTGGAGAGCTTTGTGTCCGTGCTCTATTGGATAACAAGACCTCAGAGCTGTGCCTCTTGTAGGAGAGACACTGGACTGGCGACACTCTCACCCTGATCTCTCTCTCTCAGATGCCACAGTGCAGGCTACAACTCGCCGGTATCTCACAGTCAGGGAAGCAGCTTTACCCGGCTCCTCGCTAGGGGCCTGACATACCACATCTCTCTCTCAGCACCTAGGGAGCCAGGTATGGGCATGGTGACAAAGGCCAGGCCAGGGGGACAAAAGAAATGTCACTCTTCTTTCCACCCACCCTCTGCTGCCTGCAACCGTAGGATTAAAGTACCTGCCATACCTTTGCTTGATGTTCACCTGGGATGCCCTAAGAAACCTGGGGGTGACCAGAACTCAAAGAACCATCGGCGGGGGGTGTAAATTGGTACAGCCTCTTCGGAAAAGTCTGGCAGTATTACCTAAGGCTAAATGTTTAACCTATCCTATGACACAGCAACTCCACTACTATGTGTACACCCAAGAAAGGGGTGTTTATGTCCACCAAAAGACAGAGATAAAAGAATTTATGACAACTTTATTAATAACAGGCACAACTGCAAACATCCTGAATGTTCATTGATAGGAAAATGGATAAATCAATAATGGCAATATTCATTCGATGAAATTTTACACGGCAATAAAAAGATGAAATACTGCTACATGCAATGGTGTAAATAAATCTCATGAATGTAATGATAAATAAGACAGACACTAAAGATAACATGTAGTAATTCTGCTGACATGAAGTTCAAGAACAGGCAAAACTATCCATGGTAATAGAAGCTGTATACTGTTTATCTGTCTACTGACCAGGAGGTTGAAGGGTAACTTCTGGGGCAACAGAAGTGTTCTGCACCTTGACCTTGAATGGTGGTTGCATAGATGTGAACATATGTAAGAATTCTTCACATTTTACATGTAAAATATGTGTGCTTTGCTCTATGTATGTTCTAGTTTAATAAAGTACTTAAGAACAAACCCCATCAGCTGGACCACTAAGAATTTATTCACTAGAAACTCAGAATATTTGCTAAGCAAAAGCCTATAACATAAGATTCCCTATTAAGTCAACCAGTAGATCCTCCATACCTAGTGAGTTCTTCTTTCTCAAATATCTGACCCCAGGCTTAGATAAACCTCTTTCCTCTGAGTTGCCACTGGCATTATACTTGGTGCTCTACTGCTGTGTGTCTGTCTCCCCATCTGGTTGAATGCCTCAAGGGCAGGAACCCTGAATCATTCATCCTCTTACCCCAATCGCTAGTGGAGTGCCTGGCGTAGAGTAGACACCCAGTAAGTACGGGTAGACGGTCAGTGTAAGTGAATGGAAGATTGAATGTATGTCGCACGCCCAGACATGATCTATGATCACAATCTAGAAAGCCGCTGCTGGGCTGTGAGCTGTAGAAGCATTCTTTAGGCAGAATGATAGAGACTCGTGGTTCTCAGTCCAGGGAGATTTTTTCCCCACAGGGGACATCTGGTAATGTCTGAAGATATTTTTAGTTATCACAGCTGGGGGAGGGTGCTACTGCACCCGGGATGATGCTAAAAATCCTATAATGAACAGCACAGCCCCCTCCCCAATATACACGCACGTGGTCTCTCTCTCTCTCTCTCTCTCTCTCTCACTCACACACACACACACACCCACACACACCATCCAACACAAATGTCAATAGTGCTGAAGTTGAGATAACGCTGGTGCAGAGGAATAGGTGTTAACCACAGGAAGAATGCGTAGAGCTCATGTGTCAACTGGCTACTCATTAGCTGTGTGACTTTGGGTGAGTTACACAATGTGTCAGAGCCTTCTCTCTTGGACAAACAGGGCTGATGTCTACCTTAAAAATAATGGGGAGGATTAGATGAGCTAAGCTATGTAAAGTGCCTGGCTCAAGACGGGGCGCCTGGGGAAATTTGGTTCTCTTCCTTTCCTCACTCCCTGCTTCTGATCCCCTTCCCCAGAGCCACAGATGGGAGATTTTTTAATAAGAGAAACAGCCTTCCAGCGCTGCTGCATCTTCCTCGGCTTAAGAAACTACTGAAGAGTGAGGCTGTCTGTGAAGGATGCGTGTTATTTGCCGGGTACATCAATAGGCTGTATTCCTAATGAAATGCATTATTAAAAGATAAAGTCAACAAATTCAGAACTCAAGCCCCCAGCACATCCCAATGTCATCTTGCATTCTCCCAGCATTGCAGGTGTTCTGTAAACCTACCTCTGAATCACGGGTTCAGATGTCCCCCCTCTCACCCTTGCTTTCTTCTAAGCCCAGGTACATACACATCGTGGGTACCAGGAAGATGGGGAGCACTGCCTCACAAAATGCCTGTCTATGGGTAAGTGGCAGAGACACCACAAAGAAAGAGCTCTGCCTTGTTCTTTGCAAGTAGAAAGTGGAATTTCCCACAGGGCTCAATCTAAGGCTTGCTACGTTCGTTGCCCCTCCACTCTATGTATTTATGAGAGCGACTGGCCTCTGGGCAATTCGAGACTGAAATCTCGTGTGTGCTGAGTTTTATGAAGTTTGCTGTCCTTGTGCTCAATAAGTCTCGCAGTGCTAAGGGTTCCTGGCTCACTTTCATATTGCCATTACTGACTTTAACCAGGGTCTAGGATAAGACAGGACACTAACATGTATTTTAACATTGTTTTAGCTAATACTTGAGGTGAAATATTTGGAAAACACATAGAACGAAAAGAATAACAAAAATGACTAATACCGAGAGTATGCAACTTTCTGGGCATTGTTATTTATCTCACGAGCTATTGTCACTATTTTTTAGATGAGGAGAATTGAGGCCTCAACAGCCCTATCTGCTTGGCCTTCTGGTGACAGCCACACTGATAATAAGAGGAGAGCTGGGGTCCTAACAGGCCAACCCCTCCACCTGGCTCTGGATCCCAACTTCTCTCAGCTTCTCAAAGACTTACCTCCTCTTGGGTCCTGGAATTACCATTGCTTCTCCTGCACCACCAGCGTCTCCCTCTCTACTTCACCATTCCCGTTGGCATTCCAACATTTCCCTGTCCTTACAATCTTACAGGAAAGAAACAAAAGCCCTTGACCATCCCATGGCTCTAAATATTTCCTCATTCCTTTCCTCCCTTTCAAAGAGAAACCCCTGGGAAAAAAGTACTTTTAAATCACCGTCTCTACCTCTTTACCTCTTGCTTTCCATTCTTCCTTCAAATCACTCCTCAACCTACGGATGGCCCTACTCTAAACTGACAATGGCCATCATGTTGACAAATCCTACGGTGGCTTCTCTGAGCGCTTGTTCTCTCTTTCAGCCACATTTGATAGAGATAGCCACTCCCTTCTCAACATACCTTTCTTTCTTTTGACTACTGTGTCACCACAAAGTCCCGGTCTTCCTCCTAACTCCACAGCCCAGATTCCGTCTTATTTCCAGATCTTCTTGTTCTGCTCAACTTAAAATATTAAGTGTCACGGGGCTTAGTCCTGGGAAGCCTTCGCTTTCCCAACGACGGTCCTCAGCCAATGAGTAATCTTATCCAATCCCAGGGCTTTAAAAACCATCTGTGTGTTCACGCCTCCTAAATTTACACCTCCAGGTCCGATGTCTACCTTCATCTTCAGACTCCGGCATTCAATGCCCTACCTAATCTCTGCTCGGATGTCTTATTATCTCAAACCTAACAGGGTTTAAAAGAACTTCTGAGTTTCCCTCCACCGTTGCCTCCTACACCAGTCTCCCCCATTCAGGAATTATCACAGCCACCCAGTTTCTCAAGACAAAAGCCCTAGGAACCAGCTTTGATTTCCTCTCCCAGCTCACAGGCAACCTCCCCATCAAACTGTCTAGGCTTCGCTTCCAAAACGCACGGCATGTCTAGCAACTCCTCTCCGCCTCCAAGGCCACTCTCTACCATTGCTTTACATCAGGGGTCCCCAAACTACGGCCCGTGGGCCGCATGCGGCCCCCTGAGGCCATTTATCCGGCCCCACTGCACTTCCGAGAAGGGGCACCTCTTTCGTTGGTGGTCAGTATTCTGAGAGTAACTGAACAAGAACGAGGTACTGCGCAAAGGATTATGTGGCTGCACAATGGAAGACGTCCAAAAGCAGGCCCATAGTTCCCATTGAAATACTGGTCAGTTTGTTGATTTAAATTTACTTGCTCTTTATTTTAAAATTGTATTTGTTCCCGTTTTGTTTTTTTACTTTAAAATAAGATATGTGCAGTGTGCCTAGGGATGTGTTCATAGTTTATTTTATAGTCCAGCCCTCCAATGGCCTGAGGGACAGTGAACTGGCCCCCTGTGTAAAAAGTTTGGGGACCCCTGCTTTACATCTTCCCTGGATTGCTACACAGTCCCGTTTTCTATTTCCATTTTGTCTGAATGGATGGTACACATGGTCAAACATCAAAGCATATCAGAATATGTACATCCCTGTCCTCCTTTGGCCCATCCCTACCCCTACCTTTCACAAGTAACCAAATTTTAGATCTCTTTTTTTTTTGGGGGGGGGTTGCTTAAAGAGTCTCTTTACCCAAATATGAAATATATATTCCCCTACCCCCTTCTTCTTACACAAATGTCAGCACACGTGCAGTCTGTTCTCCCTTTCATTTCACCACAGACCTTGGTGATCTTTCCATATACCTGGAGATAGCTTCCTCTTCTCTATTTAATTGCTCAGTAGTCTTATTGTATGATTGCAAGAGAATTGATTTAACCACTACCTTATCCTTTGAAAATTGGATTACTTCCAGTCTTTTGCTCTCTCAGACGATATAGCAATAGCCACATATATACTATTTTCGTACATGCAATTATACCCATGTGAAAAATGACCAGAAGTAGGTTTGCTAAATCAAAGGGAACCCGTAAAAGCCACTGACATGATTTCTGTTTTCTCTCGGGACCCCTACATTGTAGTTCCAAAGGCATCTACAGGAGATTTTTAAAAATGCAAATCCTATTAGGCCGCTCCCCAGCTCGAAGCCCTCCAATGGCCTTCCCCTGCATATGTATGAAATTTAAATGCCTCCCTCTGGCCTCCCAGGCCTGCGTGATGGGCTGTGCCTACTCAGCCCCACTAGGGAGGCTCCAGCAACTCCTCTTTATATTTCTAGAATGCACCCAACTTTCCTTGTCCTCACACTTACTCCTCTCTCTCGTTGACACACTCTTCAATCAGATCATAATATTTCTTGCTCCCTATCTTCAGATCAGCTTAAATATCACCTCCTGAGAGCAGCTTCTATGGCACTTGATCGGAAGCCCTCCACCCCGCTCCTGCCTGCTGCAACACTCCCATTTACTGTTGTATTTTATTTTCTTTTTTTTAATTTTTTTTATTTATTCATTTTGGAGAGGAGAGGGAGAGACAGAAAGAGAGAGAGGAGAAACAGAGAGAGAGAAGGGGGGGAGGATCTGGAAGCATCAACTCCCACATGTGCCCTGACCAGGCAAGCCCAGGGTTTCGAACCAGCAACCTCAGCATTTCCAGGTCGACCCTTTATCCACTGCGCCACCACAGGTCAGGCCGTATTTTATTTTCTTTCTTACTCTTATCACTACCAGACAATGCCTTTTTCCCCCTTTTTTTCTTTTGCTTATGTCTCCTACTAAAGTGCAAGCTTTGTGAGACTAGGGATGTGTCTGATTCATAACTGTATCCCTTGGTTCTAGAAGGGTACTTGGCAAAGTAGTGCTTGATACCAGGTGTTTGCTGAATGAATGACTGTTAACAATCCTAGTGCATTAGCTTCAAGCATCTTTTCCAAATGTATTTTTTACATAGGTGAGATGATGCTACATATATCACTTTATATCTTGGTTTTGTTGTCTAACATATTTAAACATTTCTCCAGATTATAAATTCTTCACAAACCCCCTGCCCCCTTTTTTTTAATGAATTTGGAGTAATTTATCATGGAGGGCAATTATAATTATTTCAGTTATCCATTTTCTTAGATATTTGTTTCCATATTTTTGTCATGTAAACTTTTAAACTAACATGGCTATTAACATATCTAAGCATAAATATTTACCCATTATTTTAAATGTCCCCTTAAACTGGATTGACTAGGTTAAAAGCGTAAGATCATTTTAAGCCATCAGGTATTTTTTTATGAAATTGCTTCTCAGAAAGATTGTTTTAATATTTTTTCAGTACTTCTTATTTTGATCAATTAAATTATTGTCTTTTATAACTAGTGAAGTTAAATATTTTATAGGGCATCTTTTACTGGTTAATAATAGTATATGGGAACATTGATTTCCACAGGCTTAGAAAGAGCTGGGCTATATTAAAGTCCAGACCATCAAATCTACCGTGAATCTTCTGCAATGGAAAGAGAGTATTAAACAACCTTGTGGGATTACCCCATAAGTACTGCTTGCTTTTCGCCTACTTTGGGGAAAGATGAACCTCCATTAGAGTGCAATTTCCAGGAAATGCATCATACTCCCCTTGTTTTCCTCCTAAGATGTCATTTCCAGCATCATTGCTACACCTTCTAAGAGGGAGGCATTTTTGAATCATCGATGGATATTTTGAAGGATCCATTATGAAGCTTCCATGTAGGGGGCCTCTGTCTTGCATTTTCCTAGACCATGCTTCTGTCTAAAACCTACTATGAATTTTGATAATTTAATTTTACCCCTCCCCCAGAAATGAAATCCATGCATGCGTATCAACAAAATATCCTAACGCGGCATCTCTCTTCTATAGCTTGAGCCAACCTTTAAGCTCATCTTAACGTTTTCAATAACTGTCTTCCCAAACTAGGCATTTCACCCGATGGTGTCAAATTAGCATGTTAGAAGGGGCGCCGCAACAATAGCTTACATCGATTCACAGATGACTTTAAAAATCCAGCGAACCAAGATTCCCACATTATTGATTCATGCTAACAAAACAATGAAGCACAGCTAATCTTTACACCATGAGCTGGGCCAAATGACATTTACGAATGCAGACAGACAGAACCCAACTGGACATCATTCTTTAAGGATTAAAGTGATGGCTGCAATTAGATGTGAAAAGGTGAGCAGTCTCACCGCTGGGAACTGAGACCAAGCCTCCGGGTCTCCTTTGGTCTTGTCCTTGGTTGATCACGTTATTCTGCTGACCAGCTAGTTACATGGAGTTTCCCGTGACTACTCAGGTTAATTAAATTGGTTTGTAATGTATGATGTGTTACTGCTTTGATTTGCCCCTTGGACTTTTTATTTTTTTAATTGACTTTAGAGAAAGAGAGGATGAGAGGAAGGGAGATTTGAAGTTCCACTTATTTATGCATTCATTGGTTGATTCTTGTATGCATTTTGTCTGTGCTCTGACTGGGGATTGAAACCACACCTTAGTGCATCGGGACAACACGCTAACCAACTGAACTACCCAGCCAGAACCTCCTCTTGGACGTTTAATCACAACTGCTCAGAAGGACATTCACCGTTAATGCTACAACTGTGGAATCCCCCTCCCCCGATGAGCCCACCAAAGGGCTTGTTGGAACAGAAAAATGGACATATCCTCTCCCATCTGATTCTATATTGGAATTAAACACCATGAATCTGAAAGCTGAGGAACTCTTGAAACGTGAATTTTAAAAAAATGTGTGTGGTGTGTGTGTGTGTGTGTTTTGATAACTACTCAGGCCTAACTCACAGCTCCCAGTCCCAGAGAACAACTCTGTTTGCTATTTCTCAGTAGTTTCAAGGTTAGCCTGATAGCCATCACTCAAAGAACAGAAAATCCAGTTGATAACCTTCAAGATAACTCTGATCGTCTTAAAATTCATAATGACTCTGTTTATCAGCAAAGCAGAACAGCGCTGAGTGAGATGCGCTCTGCAGCGGCGGAGGGTAACAGAGAGAAAGCAGCTCCCGGGCCCGTCACGCACGGACACAGTCAGGGCTCAGTGCGTCGCTACTATGCCCCAGCCTCCCCAGCCCACCCCGATCCGGCAGAGTTATTTTGAGATTCTATTAGGATGGCTTTGGGAAGCTCCACTAAAGAGTGCAAAACACATAGTCCTACAAGACTGTGGTCCACATGTAATTACTTTTTTAATTGAATTTATTGGGACGACACTAGTTAACGTATCTCTGTATACCGCACCGTGTGTTTAACCCCACCAAGTCAAGGCTTCGCCCATCGCTGTTAATCTCCCCCACACGCTCCTCCACTTCCCCCATCCCGGCAATCACCACACTGTTATCCGGGTCCATAAGTTTTTTACTTTTGGTCATTTTTTTTTTTAACTCTATGCATCCACCTCCTTCGTCCAGCCTCACCCCCCCCCCCCGCGCCCCACAGCTGTCAGCCTGCTCTCTAGCTGTGAGTCTGTCCCTATTTCGCTTGTTAGTTCATTTTGTCCATTAGATTCCACATATGAGTGAGTTCTTGGCTCCTTCTTCCTCATCTTCCCAAGCATTCTATACCTTCCCACTATGCACTTTCATTTGGGGAACCAGCAAGAATATACCCCCCAAAAAAACTACAAGAGATGACCATTTTAGCCACACACACTAACATTTCTGTAACAGTTAGGATGCTTCCTATTGAAAGTGAGCAAAAAGCAGGCAAGGCCTTTGCCCGGTAGCTCAGTCAGTTAGAGCCCCATCCTGAAACACCAAGGTTACGGGTTCGATTCCCAGTCAGGAGACTTAATGGGAAGCAACCAATGAGTGCACAACTAATGTGGAACAACAAACAAATGCATGATCCTCTCTCGCGCTCCCCCTTCCTCTTTCTGTCTCTCTAAAACTGACCGAGAAAAAATAATTCAAGCAAACACTTTAAATTGTCCTGAGAAACAACGTTAAGTGTTAGTCACACAGAACGCAAGCATCATCGCCCAAAGAGCATAAAATCCTCTTGAGAGATTCAAACTCAGTTTTAAAATTCATAGCTGTTCAGTTTAATGATGGCAGGGGAGTGCAGCAGACACTCCCTACCCTTTGAAGTCTAACCTTGATGGAGTCACGTTCTGTCTCTTTTGCTGAGCTATATACAATTTGGGGCAACTAATCTAACCTCGCCTGGCCTCACTTTCCGCATCTGTGAAATGAAGATAACAATGACTATACACACAGCTAAACTCATGGGCTCAAATGATATCAAAATTCAGTTTCTCTCCATCTTCAAACCCTACCTTTTCCTGGGCAAACGTTATTCTTAGGATCCGGAGCAGCTCCCAGTTTCTCCAGCCTTTCCACGGGCAGGTTAGAATCCAGGTGAAATGAGGAAGTCACCTGAAAATCCTGGTAGTTTCTGATTGGCCTGGAGAACGTGCATGCTGATTGGGAGTCCTGTCCCATCTGGAGTCAAGGAGTAAGCGCCCCAGAGCTGCATGGTTAGAAAGACGGAAGTGATGAGCTCCCAGACAAAATAGGGCTGTGGTCAGAAGACGGACAAAGAGATGTGCCAGAGGTGAGGACACACGTTCAACCACATTTGCCCAATGGGAAACCAATGATGAAATCCTCTATGCCAGGGATTCTTAACCTTGGTTGCAAATTAGAATCATCTGTGCAAATTCTAAAACAGGATGTCTAGGCTTCAACCCCAGAAAGGTTAAGTCAAACACCCTGAGTGGTTACTAGACATTGGTCATTGTGAAAGCACTCCAGCTGATTCTAATATCCAGCCAGGGTTAAAAACCCCATCTACATAGACTTGTATAGATATAGACTTTTATACAAACCACACATTCATATGGGGTGCTTGGACATGGGACTTTATTTTAAAAACTATTCTATAGACTACAAATCAGAATTCCCATCCAAGATGTTGAAAAGAAGACAAATTTAGATGGGACTAGGATGTTAGCCATGTCGGTCTTTCTTCAGTAATTATAGACCTCCAGAGTTTTGAATCATCTGGGGTTATCGATGAGTTGCTGCCTCTGCTCAAAATAGGAAGCGATTCGAGTGCATTCTGTTTTTCTTGAACATCTCTAACGATGGCGAACTCATGACTTTATGGAGGAACAGAGTCTATTGGAATTTTGTCATAGCTCTGACTTCTTGAGACCTACATTTTATTTAGAATTCTGATCGGGAAGCCCTACAAAATCACTCTAATCTCCTCTCTCTTTCTAGGTGGCAAGCAGCTTTTCAACTGTTCCCCGTGGCCTATTTTTTTAATCTAATCCTCATGTAAGAACATGCTGCATCTTGACTGGGACCACACATCTTTAGATGCCCTCCAGGTGGTTTGTGTATCTCAAAATGTAGTCTGGTTATGGACATAATACCCACAGCTAGTTAGAGAGCTGGAGGTTGACCCAGGTGCACTGGCAACTACTTCATTACTATGCCACCCACAGTAAAATAAAAAGGATGGAGAGAAAGTCATACAACTTAGGACACCGGAAAACGAAAGGAGAGCCGTAAAGCCAGACAAATGTGTCATTTGTCATACAGGTAAACCTTTTAAGCTCTCCAAGTAAAGGTCAGAGACTCCGAGATGGGGTCAGAAATTGAAATCCAGCCTTATGCTGTTTACACAGGTCAGAGCTAAAACAAAATTACATTACTTGGTATAAATGCAAAAGAATGAGCAAAGAGGACCTCTCCATAGCAAATAAGAGTTAAGCCATGGGCTGTTCAAGGAATGTCGCGCACTGGAGAATTCAAGTAAAATACCTTAAAGAGAACAACAGAATTATTTTATACTGGTAAATGTGCAATAAACAATGCAGATCAACGTCATTAAATGTTGACTTGTTGAAATCATTACATACCTAGAGCTAAAATTACCAGCAATACTAGGGACAAATGACAAATACCTTGGATGCTGTGAGATTTTAGCATAGAGTTTGTGACATATTAGGTTGACAAAAAGCACTAAGGATATATAAAGGATTTGCATAACATAATTAATACTGATTGAATATATATATATATATATATATATATATATATATATATATATATGCAGACACTGAGAGACAAACTCCCACATGCGCCCTGATTGGGATCTACCCAGCAACCCCTCTGTTTGGGGCTAAAGTTCTGAGAGCCCACCTGAGGCTGCTGCTCTGTTGCTCGGCAACCAAGCTATTCTAGCACCTGAGGTGAGGCCATGGAGCCATCCTCAGTGCCTGAGGACAAATTGCTTATTTGAGCCATGGCTGTGGGAGGGAAAGAGAGAGGCCGGGGAAGGATGGAGAAGCAGATGGTCGCTTCTCCTGTGTGCCCTGACCAGGAATCAAACCCAGCACTTCTACACGCAGGGCCAATGCCCTCCCACTGAGTCAACTGGCCAGGCCTGACTGAATAGATTTTTAAATATTATATCAAGAAGATAATGGAACTTCCTGAGGTCAATTAATACAATTTTCAGAATGGATGTACTAGTAAGTCACACACACTCAAACCAAGAAAGTCCAAAAAGTGGTAATTCAGGTCACATCCTATGGGCAGATATAGAAGATACTAATTTAGAAGAATATATAAAAAATACTATTATGTGGGCATATATAATAGAAAATTCTATTTAAAATCTAAATGAACAAACAAACAAAATAACAAACTAAAAACAAACTAGAAAAACTCAAGCCTTTGCAAATCTCTCTCCTAAATTACATTCCGGTCAAAGAGAAAATAAAATATCGGTTTTAGGTTATTTAGAAACTGATGAGCTGAGAAACTATAGCATACAAAAATGTGATGGTTTAAGTTTTCTGCCTGAAATTTTATTAATAAACAAGAAATAATGAAAAGAAATTAGCTAAAGAAGACACATTAATGAGATTTTCTTCAAAGGCAGCAAGTGATAACTAAGAAATGTATAAGGAAGAAATGAAGGGTAGATGTTAAAAAAAAAACAGTAATTTAGGAAAGCAAATAAACTGCACAGTTAATATATAAATCTGAATGCTATTTTCTTTGTAAACGCAAATATTAAAAAGTTGAAAATAGAGTAATAGCTAATATTTATTGAGCACTTAGTATGTTCCTGGCAGTGGTGAAGTATGCTACTAACAATACTGCAGGGAGGGTACTAGCCTTGTCCCCTCTACACAAATGAAGAAATTGACGAAGACAGAGCAAAAGTAATGAGAAAAAAAAAATCACCCAACTGGCAAATAGCAGAGGTGGGATTAAAATACTGTTCGCCTGTTCCACTATGAACTAACTAGTGCTTTATACAACCTCTCAATACAAAGAGAAATAATAAAATACAAACCACAAATTAAGAATTCATAAGATAATGTAGTGTATAATTGTATACTCAATGCATTTGAAAATCTTGATAGTCATGGTTTTCTAGGAAAATATGAATCATGAAAATGGACTCAATTGAGTCCTTAGATATTCCTAATAGTGGGAAAATTGCAAGAAGTCATATAAAAAAAATCATCCCTGAAGAAGTTACTAGGCCTGTATTATGCAAAATGCAAATTATTTCAAGTTTCTAAAAAAATAAGTAACTCCCATTTAATGCAACCATGAAGGAAGAAGTAAAAAGAAAAAATGCGTCCTAATTCCTTTCATGAGATTGGCATGAGTCCACTGTTAAGACCTGATAACCACAGCCAAGGAAGGGGAAACCTGCAGCCCAATCTCATGTACAGATATAGATATCCACGTGCTAAATGAAATACCAGCAAACCTAATTCAGCTACGCTTTGGAGGGATAATTAGCCATGACCAAGTAGATTTTATTCCGGGAAACCAAGGATGATTTAATATTAGAAATCATTTAATATTCAGAAATCTATTAACATAATTTATCATATCAGTGGGTCAGAGGAGAAAGAGCAGAATCAAATACCAAAAGGTTTTTGAAGAAATTAAATATTCATCTCCAACTTATTAAAAAAAGGCAGAAATCGTGGAATAGAGGAGGAATACTTTCCTAACCTTGTCAAGAATAGCTCTCATGCATCAGTGGCGGATACTTTAGGGAGACTACAACACACCGGGAACACACCCATTAAAGTCCTGAACAAAATGAGGTCCCTGGTTTTCGATCATGTAGGTGTTAAAGAAGACAAGTAGAAAAACAAAGCGTTAGTTTACAAACCAACACCACAACGAGTGATTACCTGTCACCCGTTAGGATGGCTATTATCAAAAAGGCCAAAGATAACATGTGCTGGCAAGGATATGGAGAAATTGGAACTCTTGTGCACTGCTGGTAGGAATATAAAGTGGCCCAGCTGCTACGGAAAACAGTATGGAGGTGTCTCAAAAAATTAAAAATAGAATTACCATATGATCCAGCAATCCTATTTCTGAGTCTATATCCAAGAAAATTGAAATCAGGGTCTCAAAGAGATAACTGCACTTCCATGTTCATTGTAGAGCTAGTGTTCACAATAGGCAAGACAGAAACAACCTAAATATCCATCCACCGATGAATGGAGCAAGAAGATGTGGTATATATATTCAGTGGAATATTATGCACCCTTAAAAAGGAAATCCTGCTGTGTGCAACAACATGGATGAACCTTTCTTCTCAATGAAATTCTCCAGTCACAGTAGGATGAATGCTGAATGATGCCACTTATATGAAAAATCTAAAATAGTTCCACTCAGAAACAGAGGGTAGGATGGTGGTTGCCGGGGGTGAGGGGAGGAGGAAACAAGCAGTGCATTCATATCACGTTTCGGTTTTGCAAGATAAATAGGTTGTAGAGATCTGCTGTACAACACTGTGCTTGTAGATAACAATACTGTACTGTGCAACTAAAGAGTCATTATGAGGCCTAGCCAGTGGTGGTGTAGCAGATAGAACATCAAACTGGGATGCTGAGGTCCCAGATTCGAAACCCCGAGGTCACTGGCTTGAGCACAGATTCACCAGCTTGAGTGCGGGATCATCGACATGATCCCATGGTCACTGGCTTGACCCCAAAGGTCACTAGCTTGAAGCCCAAAGTCTCTTGCTTGAGCAAGGGGTCACTGGTTTGGTTGGAGACCCCCAGTCAGGGTACGTATGAGAAGCAAGCAATGAACAACTAAAGTGAACGACTACAAGTTGATGCTTCTCATCTCTCTTCTTTCCTGTCTGTCTTTCTGTCTCACTTAAAAAAATAATCATTATGAGGGTAGATCTCATGTGTTCTTATCACAATAAATATATATTTATATATAATTTATAATATTTATAGATATTATATTTACATACATCATATTTATATATAAATTACATATCACATATAATTCCCTACTTAATAAAATAGAAATTATTGGGTGATTTAAGTATAAAGCAGCGATTTTCACCGGTGAGCTGCAAGAGTTTTTAAAACATAAAATAATACCTAACTTTTTAGTCAGGGCCACTGACCTCTTTTCCCCTAAATAGTCAAATAAAAATGACAACAGTCAACACAACAATAGCCATACAGTGTGAATAAATCAAAATTATACCTATTTTTTTTGTCAGATCAGCAACATATATATATTTTTTGGTGTGCTGCAGAGTTTTAGTAACTATTTTATGTGTGCCATGAGATTAAAAAGATTGAAAACCTCTGGTATAAGGGATCAGAACAAAATATAAATTTTTTAAGTGTTAAAAAATAGTAAGATTAGTTTGATGCCAGTTTGGACACAGACTTTAGCATGAGCCCTGGCTTTGAACCCCAGCTGCTCACTAGCTAGCGCATACCATTTGGGTAACATGCTTATTAGCTGGCACAAGTTCAGCTTCCTGTACCAGGAACAGTGAACCCGCCCCCACAAAGACGGCAAGGAATACACACGCAGACGCAGACAGAACAGAGCCGTTCGTGCAGTAGCTGATCCATGACAACCGCTGAATTCATGACCGCTCTTGTGATTTGCTGTAATACAATCTGAGTGTCGGTCAAGAAACCCCAGTAGAGTCCCCTAAAAAATAGTTAGCAGTACCAAAGGACTCAATGAAATGGCTACTGGTACCATAAAGAAATACAGAGGGCAGCGAAAATCACTTAGAGCAGTGTTTTTCAACCAGCGTGCCATGAGACATGGTCAGGTGTGCCGTGGGGAAATTAAACATGGGTCCCCAAACTACGGCCTGCGGAGGTTATTTATCTGGCCAGCTGCCAGGCACCTCCATCCGAACATAAACATTCCCCTCACAATCCCTCCAGCTATCAGCGACAGGAAGAGTGGAGCACAGGGAACGCTCACTGACCAATCACCTTCTAGGATTCATCCCGGCCACTAGCGATGAACGCATAGTAGGCCACCTCTCATCCACACCCAGGAAGGTCCCCGCTGGGGCTGCCATGCACTTGTCATTGTGTGGCTGCGGCGAGTAGTTGAAGCTGCTACTCCTCCCCATGGTCCCGATTTCTAATCCTGGTCAGGACTGGAGGTAAATGTTGCCACCACTAGATGAAGCCTCAGCCTCAGCTGGTTATGTCTATCCTGATGGTGTATATAGATATTTGACCTTTTTCTTTTTAAAAGAGGCCCCTACAGAGGGTGATATACAATGCATCACAATGTTATCTAACTTTAAAGCTAAAGTTTGCTGATCTTCCTTTGGACAGTTTTTGGTTATCTGTTGCCAAGGAGTTCCCCATTCTGGCCAACAAAGCTATTTTGACATTGCTCCCGTTTTCAACCACATATCTATGTGAGCTGAGCTTCTCAAGCTTGACTGCGATAAAAACTAAAAACAGAGAGAGACTGAGAACTGTTGAGGAAGAGCTTCGTGTGTGTCTTTCTACCATTCCTGCCAGGATATCCCTTTTGTGTTCATGGAAACAGGCCCAGGTTTCACACTAAGTGAGTATAAATACATTTAGAAACTATATTATTAACTATATGTATAATATGTACTGTGTTAGAGTGTCATTTTGTGTCATTTTGGTAGGTGGGGTGCCCCAGGATTTTGTAAATGTAAAAAATGTGCCGCGGCTCAAAAAAGGTTGAAAATCACTGACTTAGAGGACAGAAGCCCCCGCTCAGGCCTTCTGCGATCTGCTGTCAAAGTTGGCACACACCGTCGGTCGTCTTTGCCCAGAGTCCCTGCTCCTCCCATCTCTGCCCCACGTCTGCCTGGCAATAACTTGGAATTATTGTTTAGATTTCAAGTCAGTCATTACTGTCTTGTGGAAGCTTTTCCTGGCCTCCACGTCAATTCCTTTACCATGAGCTCTTTCAACTAGCACCTCCTTTGCGACGCTTATCGCAGCAGAAATCCCATATTTATTTGTGGCATCATTAGATTAATGCCTATTCCTCCCTCAAGGCATAAGTTCTCAGACTGTACAGCTATTAGAAGTTATGTTTCCGTGAAAAGATTTAATATCTACATGGTATTTATGTTCGTTGTAAATGCATCTTTTAAATCAGTATATAACCATACAATTTTAGTGTTTAAAAGTACACATTGACATATGCATGCATAAAGTAATAAAAAGATACGCATCAACATATCAACATATGATGCACAGGGAGTTATCAAATGTCTAAATTTTGAAAAACTCGAGATGGATACTTTTCTATGTTTTTACCATCTGGTGACAGGTAGGTGTTTAGGCGGCCAGTCATTGATGCTGATCACATATTAATACAAAAATGTCCTCCTTCAAAAGAATATCTTCCCAGCAAATAAACTACCACTTGTACAAAGAAAAACAAAAGATTGGGTGCAAAAGAATCAACAATCATGGAGAAATATTTTAATCTCTTGAATATAAGAATGAGCCCATATCTCAGCCCTCACGGAATCACACCCCTAGGACCCCTTCACTTACACAGACACGCACGCACATGCACAACACCCCAATAGGACATTAAGCACAAAACTAAGCATCTGCTATGTATCTCAGACCTGTGCTAGCTGCTCCGAGGCTCACTCCCTGTCCTCGATGAAGTCACTGGCGACCGAGACCAACACATTGAGACAAGAGAAACAACAGCACAAAACGGGATGAGGATACTGACAAACAAGTGGTAGACAGTAGTAGCTTTGCACATTGTCGGAGCTAGACCCTCCCACCCATCGCGGCTGCCAGCAGGACTCCGGCGGCGGTGTGAATCAACTCCCTTGCTATTTCCACCGCAGTAGCATAAATAGAAGGATGGCTAGAGGAATTCCCCATGCTAAGAAAATGCATTCCAACACCTTCCCTGAGTTCTGCTCTTTTGCCACCCTCCCAACTGGCACACTGCCTTCTGGCCTCTGACTACAGAGCCTGTGCACTCCTGCAAATGCACTTCCTTCATCTTTGGCATTTGATTCTGCTGTTTTTTTCACTTGCAGGAAGTCTTTCCTGGCCTCTGTGCCTGAATCGAGTGAGTGCCCGTCCTCTGTTCTCCCACAGTCTCCTGTGGTCCTTATGTTATCGTTCTTGTCACCCTATTGTTCTTTCTCCTCTTCTGCTCCGATTGGCCCACTAGATAAAACTCTTTGAGGTCCTGTTTTATGTATCTTAATAGGCCCGTGCTTCTAGCTCTGTGGCCCTAAACATACTCTGTGCTCAGTCAATATCCATATATGTCACTTTCAATGAATAAGTGAAACCCAGCTCTGGACGCCTTCACAAACTTGAATCACCCTTGCTCAGGCTGTTCCACATATCTGAGATGGCCTTCCCCTAACTAATGTCCACATGTTCAAAATGCTAATCCCCCTCCTTAAAGGTCTAGGACAAATGCCATCGACACCATGGAGACTCCCCTGGAGTCTCAGCTAGCATTGGCTTCTCCATCTTCCAGTTCCGACAGTCCTTTATCGGGAACTCCTGTACCAGTCTACCCAGATGTCGTGATATTTGCGGACATCTTTTATACAGCCCCTCCCCAGGAATTGACACCCCTGTGAGGACAGAGCCTATGTGTCTCCTGTATCCTGCACCTCCTCCCAGTGACCACCACACTGTGGATAAATAAACAGAAGGTGGGTAGATGGATAGACGCAGGGTTAAGGGTTCGGAGATGTTAGCCTGCTGTTCATTCCCCCCTGGATGGATTTGGCAAATTTGAGCAGAAGTGGAAGTGGTAAAGGCAAGTTGTTGGGTCTGATACAGAGCCCAGAGAGCTAGTTCCATCACTGTCAACTTTCAGAAGACGTGTTCTGACTCGGCCTAGCAGGAAGCGTGTGTGATTTCTTATAAGTATCTGAATGAGCTGAAAGCGTCAGAAGAAACAAGAGATTGTCATCTGGGGAAATGTCAGTGAAGTCTGGGAAACCCAGTCCTCCAGGAGAGGGATGCAGTGAGAGCTGCAAGGATGTCTCATCAACACACACCATGGACAAGAGAGCGAGTGGGTGGACTCAGGTGAGGGACGGCTGTCCTTGATCTATCTCCCCTGACTCTGAGGCCTCCGCAGGCACACTCCCTCCTCCTGCGGGGCTGGGGCTCGCTGCTTCCGCAGCAAGAAGAGGAGTTATTTCGGGGAGACAGTTGATAGTTGGCGAGTCCTCCCACAGATCAGACGTGGCTGCTTGAAATGTTAAATGCCTCCCAGATGGAGACACTTAGCATTTGTAGGAGGAATAATTTGGAGGAGAAAAACTGCATTTGTCTTTTTGGCATCCTGCGGATTCCTTCAGAGAAGACAGGGAACACTGCAAATCCTGCTGTCCACCTGTCAGTGTTTTCTTAGAACTTTGCGAGTTCCCGGTGACCGTGTTGCCGCCTCTCCTAGGTGTGTCACCACGTTAGCGTGTGCCAGAGCTCAGGGGGGAACGTGTGGGGAGCGGAGCCTTAGAGGTCAGCGAGTTGCCAGAGCTCCCGGAAACCATCAGGGTTCAGCCTCCTGTCTGTCAGTGGCAAATGCTTCAGTCGTGTAGACCAGATGGTTTTTCAGTTTGGGTGTGATCTTTTATGTACGAGGAAGCTTGAGGACTGCAGTGCAGACTAGCAGAGAACACCAGAAATTAGGATGCATGAGTTCTGGCCCCGTCTCTGGCACTGACAATTTTGTGGCCAATGGGCAAAACACCGTGCCTCCGAGAGCTTTGCCCCCACCCCCACCCGCCCTCAGTGAGGTGAAGAGACTGGATTAGATCATCTTTAAACTCCCCTCTAACTGAAGAACAATGCTACGGTTCCAGCTGGGATAGCAAGGGTAACGGTACTGCAGGGGAAGATGGAGTTGTCCATCACTCACTGTTTGTCAAGCCTCACTACTCATGGCAGAGACCCAAGGGGTCTTCCTGGCCCACCAATAAGTGAGCACCCACCTTCGGTACCAGACTGAATTAAGCCAAAGAGAAAGCACAGCAGTAGCTCTTAAAACTTGCATGTGGGTTGCAAATACGTTTGTGCTACACTGAGATGTGCAAAGAAAAGTGCACCTGTATCTTCTCTAACTAGTCTCACAGCGGGAATACCTCCCTCTCCTGGGGTGAGGGGGTTGCTCCAAATCCATTAAGCTTAGTCCTGTTCAATAATGCAAGTAATCTCTAGAGGCAACTAATGTCTTTTGAATAATGTGGACTTTCCAGTTTCCTTCCTCTCCTCCTGATCCCTCCGAGATGGAGTCTGGGTCCTGGGTAGAGGGGAAGAAGACCTCGTACCTCGTGTACTTCTGGCTTCCGTGTTCTCTGCAGCACTGCACTCTGCCTATGTGCAGACTCACTGGGTGCCTTGTCAGGACGTAAGGGAAAAGCTCAGGGCTCCTGAATTCATGGTTTCTAAGCCTGGGAAAGAAGAAAGAATGAATACACACACACACACAAAGTCCAGTCTGATGAAGGGTTCCACACACACATACACACACACACAGATTCCAGTCTGATGAAGGGTTACACACACACACACACACACAGAGTCCAGTCTGATGAAGGGTTTTACACACACACACACACACACAGAGTCCAGTCTGATGAAGGGTTACACACACACACACACAGAGTCCAGTCTGATGAAGGATTTTACACACACACACACAGAGTCCAGTCTGATGAAGGGTTACACACACACACACACACACACACACACACACAGAGTCCAGTCTGATGAAGGGTTACACACAAACACACACACTCCAGTCTGATGAAGGCTTCCACACACACACACACACACACACACACAGAGTCCAGTCTGATGAAGGATTCCACACACACACACACACACACACTCCAGTCTGATGAAGGGTTCCACACACACACACACACACACACACACACACACTCCAGTCTGATGAAGGGTTCCACACACACACACACACACACTCCAGTCTGATGAAGGGTTCCACATACACACACACACACACACTCCAGTCTGATGAAGGGTTCCACATACACACACACACACACAAAGTCCAGTCTGATGAAGGATTACACACATACACACACACACAGATTCCAGTCTGATGAAGGGTTTTACACACACACACACACACACACACACAGAGTCCAGTCTGATGAAGGGTTCCATACACACACACACACACACTCCAGTCTGATGAAGGGTTACACACACACACACACACACAGAGAGTCCAGTCTGATGAAGGATTACACACATACACACACACACACACACAGATTCCAGTCTGATGAAGGGTTTTACACACACACACACACACAGATTCCAGTCTGATGAAGGGTTTTACACACACACACACACAGATTCCAGTCTGATGAAGGGTTTTACACACACACACACACACAGAGTCCAGTCTGATGAAGGGTTACACACACACACACACACACACACACACTCCAGTCTGATGAAGGGTTACACACACACACACACACACACACTCCAGTCTGATGAAGGGTTACACACACACACACACACTCCAGTCTGATGAAGGGTTACACACACACACACACATACTCCAGTCTGATGAAGGGTTACACACACACACACACACACACACTCCAGTCTGATGAAGGGTTCCACACACACACACACACACACACTCCAGTCTGATGAAGGCTTCCACACACACACACACACACACACTCCAGTCTGATGAAGGGTTACACACACACACAAAGTCCAGTCTGATGAAGGGTTACACACACACACACACACACACACACACACTCCAGTCTGATGAAGGGTTACACACACACACACACACACACACACATACACACTCCGGTCTGATAAAGGCTCCCATGGCCATGGCTGAGGCAGTGACGATGCTTCTCCAGGTTGGGATCGTTGTCATCATCCTAATATCCGCATGTGTTCTCCCCACTTTTATGCACAAGCCACACATTTTCTAGGGCTGCTTTTAACAACAATACCAAAATTACGGTAAGCATGAATGTCCCATTTCAGCTATTTTATTATAATGGAAGGGCGGACCATACCACTCAGAACAATAAAGAGACACCTGGGAAGAACGTGCTGTGGCATTACGCCATACCGTTGCTTTGACCGATCAGGAAGGAGTTCTTAAGGCTGCTTCTGGGCCGGGTGACATGCCAAGTATTCCTGCACAAGACAGGCGTGGTCCCTAACCTCACAGAGCTTACAATCAGGTAGAAAAGCCAGTTCTACTTCCGCCTGGTTCATGCCAACCTAGGGAAGTAGAAGGGGCTTCCACTGGGGACCCACACTATGGACCGGACACCTAACCTCTCTCACGGTGGGGAAGGTGCGAGTCGGAGGAGGCCTCTGGGAGAAAAATGACCTTTGATGGACAGAGCTAGAATTCCAAGCTGGCCTGGACAAGGATTCTTTCCATTAGAGAGAGAGAAACAGAGAGAGAGATAACAACCGTCTCCCAGCCTTAAATTCCCTAATCTCAGACTCCGGAAACGTAGGACACAGTATGTCTTTCCCAAACTCTTTTCCTCTCCTAACCCATCAGTCTCCATAAACATCGAGGTTAAACTTTCAGCTGCCCTGTACTACTTACTGCCTTCAATGTGAGCACAGAAAACAAGAGGCTGCCATTTCTTGGGGCTGCCCAGACTGCGAAAAACCCCGCTAACACTGGAAACAACAGCCCCACAAAGACTTGCATTTCGAGCACTGAGTCTGCTTTATTTATTTTTTTTAAAGGGAAGAAGATATTTTTTAAAAATCTCATAAAGAATGCCTCCAAACTCCCCAGTTCCCAGCACAGTCAGACATCAATGATGCAGCCACACGCCATCCTGTTTTCTCCTTCCTGGCTGTCTTCCACAGTCCTTGAGGGCCATCCCTCTGAGTTTCAGCAACAGCACCCATGGCCCCATGGAAACGGAACCTGGAATCACTCGGCGAGTAGCTAGCTGGATCCACACAGGATCCCCGGTCTCATTCCCTCAACAAGGGGCTTGAAGAGTTTACTGCACACCCAACTTACTCTAACTGACCTCCCAGGAGGCTCATAAAGAAATATTATCTGGCCTGACCAGGCAGTGGCGCAGTGGATAGAGCGTCGGACTGGGATGCAGAGGACCCAGGTTCGAGACCCCGAGGTCACAAGCTTGAGCGCAGGCTCATCTGGTTTGTGCAAAAGCCCACCAGCTTGAACCCAACCAAGGTCACTGGCTCCAGCAAGGGGTTACTTGGTCTGCTGAAGGCCCACGGTCAAGGCACATATGAGAAAGCAATCAATGAACAACTAAGGTGTTGCAACGTGCAATGGAAAACTAATGATTGATGCTTCTCATCTCTTTCCATTCCTGTCTGTCTGTCCCTGTCTATCCCTCTCTCTGACTCTGTCTCTGTAAAAAAAAAAGAAAGAAATATTATCTGTCTGGGGCTGATTTTCTTGAATGGATTTTACCTAACCAGCTAGGAAGCACTCAAGGCATAGGCACATCCTGAAGTTTTAAGACAGACACTTACTTGTGGGTTTAAATCTGACTCTATGATCTACTTGCTATGAGAAATTGGGCAAGTCACCCAACCTTTCGGAGCCTGAGTCTTCTCATCAGTTCAACGGGAAGCATTCCTTTCTTGTGAAAGTGTTGCTTTAAAATTCAGTTTTATGTTTGCCAAAGTAATCTACACTTTTCTTTATCAGAAAGTGCTGAAAGTCTTATACTGAACATCAGCAGATCCAGCCTCCCCCGCTCCTGACTCCTGACTCCTGCTCCCCGGGGGCAGCCACTCTCCACTGCTTTTGCTGACGCTTCCAATGTTTACCTCTGTCTAGTTACATACTGCAGATGTCTCTTGTTCTCTCCTGGATGCTTGTTTGTTTGGGTCTTATTGTGTAGTGGTCAGATTAGGAAGCAGGACTCTAGGAAGCCCCTTAGGAGCTCCACACGCATGGGGCAGGGTGTTGACGGATGGAATTCCTTGTCCGGCAATGAAGCGGAGCATCGTCCTACGTTTAAGAACCACGGTATTTCAGCATCTTCAGGTCTACCCTCAGGGAGCGGCCAGTTCCTCCAGATAAGAATCCTCCCAGCGTTTGGATGAGAAGAGGGGGAGCTGCAAAGTCCCAGTGTTTACCTATCCTTCTTCCCAACTGCCTGCCCTTTGAGTGCCGAGCCTTTCTTTTCTTTTAAATCATTTGTTGATTTTTTGAGAGAGGAAGGGACCTCTTCAATGAGGTTTAAGGGGGGGGGGAGAGAGAGAGAAAGAGAGAGAGAGAGAGAAACATTGATCTGTCCCAGTATGTGCCCTAATCTGAAAGGGAACCGTTGACCTCTGTGCACTGGGACGATGCTTTACCCACCAAGCTAGTGGCCAGGGTGCCTTTCCTTTTATTAGCATGGAAATCCCACTTCTGTGTGGTGCAGTCAGGGGTGGAAGGAGACATAGTGTCTGACTATGCCAGGGGAAAGGCAGGGTATGCAGAGACTCAAAAGCTCCGTGAGCAGTTTCTGAGTCTCAACTCATCCCCACCTGCCACAGCCCCTGTGCCTTAAAGTGTCCCAGACCGCGGCCATCTCTACAACGCGGTGTCAACTCTTCATCTGTTTTCCACCTTCCAGAATCCATCCAAATCTCTCCTCACTTGGGCTTTTGTCTTTGTAGATAATACTGTCCTTCATCCCTCCCTCCCTTCCTCCTTCCTTCCCTTTATTCCTACTTTTCTTCCCTCCCTCCTTCCCTCCCTTCCTTTTGCTACATCACCAATGAGGTTTAAGGAGGGGAAAAGATATATTCATGTGGCCAATCTGCCGATCTGCCCCCCCCTCCTCCTCCCTGACTTTATAAACTGAAGTTCTGTTGGAAGACAGCTGAAATAAAGAATATGGACGCCCTTGTTCATTATCTGGCATATATTTAAGTATTTGGGAACCACACCATGCCTCGCAGTGTCACCTTGGAAATTCCCCGATGTCCCCAAAGGAAAGGGTCCGTGACCTGAGAGTTGTGAGATTTTTTAAGGTAATTCCTGGAATTCATGGCACATGCCAAGGGAGGGTGGGGAGTCTGAAATGCTCTGTTAATCCAGGTCAATTAACTCCATTAACTTAATTAATCCTTAAGCCATCTTCATTAGGCAGGTATTATTATTATTACCCTCACTTTATTCCCACGGTCTTACTATCTAGGCACTATAACCATGGCCCAGAGCATCCTTTGTTTCAGACGAAGAAAAGGAAAGAGTGAAACATCCTTGACCCCCGGCCAGTGACCAGACAATGAAGAAATACATCCACCTGCTCTGCAAATACATCCACCTTTCCACCATCAAAGACAGACATGACCAGGCATTGGTTAAAGCGATGAAAGCAGTTTATTCAGTAACGACTGACGGCAGGGGAAAGAACTGAACTCCCGTCCCAATTTCTGCAGAGGTGATTTGGGGCATTTGAAGGGAGATGAGGGAGGGGGAGAGCAGAGGCTGAGCTGAGTCACAGAAAGGAAACCGACAAAGGGTTGGTCGGGGTAAATGCGATTAGCCCGCTGGGTCTGCTGGCTGGCAGTTACCAGAGTGACGCTGCTAACCTCCCACAGAGACTGGGAGCCAGCCAGTCCTTCCTGATGAGTTCATTTCAAATAAAAGGCTCTCAGGTCCTTGAGAAAAACACTTGAGCGGCAAGGAGAAAATATTCACAATTGTAAGACTTTTCCAGTAAATGGTCTAAGAAAAGGAGGTCAGGGTGCTATTGCCAGGTGTAGACCACGACAAACAGGAAATTTCCTTGAGCACTGGAGCTCCCTCGGGCAGGCGTTTAATAGGGTTGGGGTCATCCTAGGGACATGGCCTTCTGGGGCTAGAAGCCATGTCTGGACAGAGTTCTTCTCTGGCGAGAGTTCAGCAGTTTTCATCACCAGGTCCCACAAGGACCTAGAATTGTTGGTCCTGCACATACGTGCATGCATATGCGTGAGCACGCGCGCGCACACACACACACACACACACACACACACACAAACTGTGAAGAGTGGCAGCTAAAAGGTAAAACTGTGGTCCTCGGGTGTCCTGGTACCTGAGCTCCCCTGCAGGGCTCCCAATCAATACAGGTTGGCTGTCTGCAGCTCCACTGAGTGACTAAGATTACAAATGAAAACCAGCCCCCAGAGGGTACAGCGTTCCTGTAGCACAGAAGGAAAGCCTAATTCTTGCTCACACCCGGCTTTGAGATCAGGCCCTCCCCTGGTATCTAGCTACTCCTGTAACTTCTTTATAGAGCTGTCAGTCTTATAATACACACACACACACACACACACACACACACACGCACACACACCCAGAACTCCTGCAGATCCCATTTTTCTCATCCCACTATGGGGTTCCCTTTCCAATTGCAGGATAGCCTCCTTTTGTGAATGACTGCTTCAAATGGAACAAATCTTCTCATAATTTAAAAAATATATTGAATAAATTGTAATAACTATAAGAGCTGTTATTATTATTGTGTCATTGTTATCGTTTCCAATTCCTGGGTCCTAACTCTGTGTCAGGGATCATGGCTCTGTACAGCTATCATATCTAAACCTCCCCAAACCACATCACTCATGTATGAGTATTATTTCCTGATAAATAAGGAAACAGGACGACTCAGAGAGGGTAAACAACTTGCTCAAGGTCACACAGCTAGCTAAGAAGGATTCAAAGCTATACCTATTTGTCCAAAGAGCTCAGTTTCTCTCATGACGGTAAGATGCTGATCGGAGTAGATTGAAGGGATAGGAAGAGATGGCTTCTTCATCAGGCATGGTCAGCATCAGCAATGGTTTAAAATTCCACCCGAGAAAGACTCAGAGGATCTCCCACCAGCTCAGAAAATGCTACTTTCTGGAGATTTCAGGTTTATCCCATAAATAAGATAGGATGGGTGGAAAGATAGAAGGAAGGAAAGATGGATAGATGAATGGATGGATGGATGGATGGATGGATGGATGGATATATGGATGGTAGATGAATGGAAGTAAAGACACCAAACTACCTCCAAAGATTAGAGTGGTGGTAAGGCTCTTGGGAGAGTAGCACAACTTCAGTGTATTGGGTAACTAAGGAGTCTCCTTGACAACTTAATAAAACATCCTTTCTCTGCCACCTCTCACAGAGGAGCCCCAAAGTGGGACTCTCCTCTATAACTCCCCCCACAGAGGGTCATCCTTACTGATAGGCTAATGTCTGAAGTCTGGAATACTGACAAACTCAAAGGTTGTTCGATCATCTTTTATAAGTTCTAACCATTTAAAAATAGTTTTCTTCTCTGAGAAGCAAAGGTCTATCTTTCTCCTCCTTATACTTGGCAATAATAATAAAGTAATGACAGCTAAGACTTATTGACAACTTGTCATGAGTCCTAAGTGCTTTATGTACTATTTGACTTCATGTTCAACACCTCTTGATTGTAAGTATAATTGTTCCCCCCCCCCTTTTATTTTAGCAGTTGAAGAAACAGACTTAGAGCGGAAGCACGCTCTGCCCAGAGTCACGTGGGTAAAAGGTGGCCCAGCAGGGAGGAGCACCTGGCTCTCCAGAGCCCGCGTACCTGACCACCACGCCAAGCCTACGGAGCCAACACAGTGCTTTCCCCCGCCTACTGCACTTCAGATTTTGTAACAATGAGCTCGAGTGCTCTTTCTCCCCACTCCCTTCCTTCCTGGATCTTTCAGCGGTCCATTTTCTGAAAGGATGGGCAATAAAAATAATTTGAGGTCCACATGCAAAGTTGAGGAGAAAGAGTGGGAAAGCCAGGCTTATTTTTATAACATCTCATTGTCTTACTTGAGATGGCAAATGGAGACTATCAGGACAGCCCATCTGGTCCCATCTGGAGGAAGCACAGTTAGCTTCGAGAGTCCAGGGTAGTCTGGAGGCTGGGGACAGAGCAGGGCTGCGGCTGCCTCTGAGCTTCTCCTCCTGTGAATCTCAGGACAGGTGAGTGAGTCTCCGCCCTCCCTCTAGGGTGGCTTGGTCGAGCTAGGTGCTGCGGGCTTGGATGAAGGTGAGCTAATGGAGGCAAAGTTGAGGCTTAAACTGGGCAGAGGGCACATAACTGTGTCCAAATGGGTTTTTAAAACCAAAAGGCTGAATTAGGTTCACAGCTTGAGCATGACCGCTGCCACCCCCTCGTCATACTAGCCACACTGGCTTTCTCTCAGTCCGATACTAGTCACCTTCCTCCCGCCACAGAGCTTTGAATGTACTGTTCCCGGCTTTTTTTTTTTTTTTTTTTTTACAGAGATAGAGAGAGTCAGAGAGAGGGATAGACAGGGACAGACAGACAGGAACGGAGAGAGATGAGAAGCATCAATCATTAGTTTTTCATTGCGACACTGTAGTTGTTCATTAATTGCTTTCTCATATGTGCCTTGACCATGGGCCTTCAGCAGACCAAGTAACCCCTTGCTCAAGCCAGTGACCTTGGGTCCAAGCTGATGAGCTTTGCTCAAACCAGATGAGCCCGCGCTCAAGCTGGCGACCTCAGGGTCTCGAACCTGGGTCCTCCGCATCCCAGTCCGACGCTCTATCCACTGTGCCACCACCTGGTCAGGCCCAGTAATTTCTATGTGTCCTTCAGACTTCAGTTTAAGTGTTCCCTGACTTTTCAGACGAGCTTAAAACCCTACATTTTTTATTTTCCTGGTATGAAACACCTCCCCTTTCCATACTGATCATGTTTGCAAATTTACGTTTATTTCTGTGTTTGTTTGTTTGTTTTTTGTATTTTTATGAAGCTGGAAACGGGGAGAGACAGTCAGACTCCCCTATGCGCCCGACCGGGATCCACCCGGCACGCCCACCAGGGGGTGACGCTCTGCCCACCAGGGGGCGATGCTCTGCCCCTCTGGGGCATCACGCTGCCTCGACCAGAGCCACTCCAGCGCCTGGGGCAGAGGCCAAGGAGCCATCCCCAGCGCCCGGGCCATCTTTGCTCCAATGGAGCCTTGGCTGCGGGAGGGGAAGAGAGAGACAGAGAGGAGGGAGGGGGTGGGGGGTGGAGAAGCAAATGGGCGCTTCTCCTATGTGCCCTGGCCAATAATCAAACCCGGGTCCCCCGCACGCCAGGCCGACGCTCTACCGCTGAGCCAACCGGTCAGGACCTATTTCTGTGTTTGTTTAATTAATATGTATCTTCCCCGTTAGACGCAGGTGTTATAAGAACAGGCCAGGTCTGCTGGTCTTCCCCCACTGCTTTCTCAGTCCCTTGCAAAGTGTCTGGAACAGAGTAAGGGCTTGAAAAAAAATTTTTTTAACTGAAAGATAAATTAATTAATAGGAGTAGGGACAAGGAAAAAAGCACACAAGGCAAGATCAATAGGGGTAGATGCCAGAGATGCTGGGAGGAGCATCAGAGACATGGCCAGGCAGGTGCTCCCCACGGGGCTGTTGCCAGTGGTCACTTTATGAAATGGCACTTCTGATTCATACCGTGCACACACCCAGAAAACAGCACAGAGTGGGGGGCAGGAGTGGGGTTACAGTGTGAGCACAGGAAACAGAGTTTATTCTTGCATTATTACCCATTAGTTATTCTATTATTTTCCACACAAACAGCGGTAAGCCCCCTCTTGCCCCACCCTGTATTTGGTGGCCCCGCCAGGGCTCCCAAATGACCCAAAACTCTTGGCGCGGGTGTGCCAGGTCTAGTGAAGAGCCAGGGGTGGAACAGGCTCATGCCGTCATCATTTGCTATCCCTTTAAAGCAATTTCTCTCTAATTACCCCATTAGTTCCCACTGGCTGAGGGTAGCTCTACGACCCTCACTCCCAACGCTGAGAAAGGATGGCTATGTGAGCAAGGGGGTGACCTCCAAAAATCCACGATGTCTTCCTGGGTTACGTTGATGATGGCTCCCGCTCAGGGACGATCGGCTTCATTGATGCCTGCACTGCACCCGCGCTCCTCGGTTTCTGGATCCGTCACACTCAGAGTTCAAATAAAGAACCAGTGCCTTCCCCCTGGGTATGCGCAGCTCTGAAAAGGGCGGTAAATATCTCTGAGTTTTCCATCCACAGGAGACACGGTCGGTGGGTGTCCTCCTTCACAGGACCACTCTATGCCCCGCTGACCTCTTAGCTCCTTGATGTACAATGCGGGGAGGAAGGGAGCCTGGCTCTCTTCTTAAACTGAAATTCATTAAAAGACAAAAAAATAAAAATAAAACTTTAATTTTTTTAAATTTCATTTAGAAAATGAAATGTAAAGGGGTGACATGGATCAATAAGAGTACATAGGCTTCAGGTAAACATTTCTATAGCCTTTGAACTGTTGATTAGGTTGTGTACCCATCACCCAAAGTCAAATCATTTTCCGTCACTGTGAATTTGTCCCTCTTTACTCCCCTCCCCCCATTTCATATCCCCTTCCCCTTGGTAACCGCTTCGCTTTTATTCATGTCCATGAGTCTCAGTTTTATATCCCACCTCTGTGTGAAACCATATAGTTCTTAGCCTTTTTCTGCTTTCTTATTTTAGTATAATGTTCTCAACAAGGTCCACCCATGTTGTTGTAAATGTCAATATGTCAACATTTCTTATAGCTGAGTAGTATTTCATTGTATCTATGTAGCACATCTTCTTTATCCAATCCTTTATTGAGGGACACTTTGCTGGTTTCCCTGTCTTGGCCACTGTGAATAAAGCTGCAATGAAAGTGGGGCTGCATGTGTCTTTATGTACCAGTGTTTTTGAATTTTGGGGGTATATACCCAGGAGAGGGATTGCTGGGTCATATGGTAGTTCTATTCTTAATTTTTTGAGGAACCACCATACCCTCTTCCATAGCGGTTATACCGGTTTACATCCCACCAGCAGTGAATGAGGGATTCTTTTTCTCCATAGCCTCTCCAATACTTGTTGTTACCTGTCTTGTTTATAATAGCTAATCTAACAGGTATAAGGTGATATCTCATTGTAGTTTTGATTTGCATTTCTCTAATAGCTAGTGAAGATGAGCATCTTTTTATATATCTTATGGCTGTTTTTTATGTCTTCCTGGGAGAAGTGTCTATTCGGGTCCTCTCTCCATTTTTTAATTGGATTGTTTGCTTGTTTGTTGCTGAGCTTTGAGAGTTCTTTATATATTTTGGATATTAACCCCTGATTGGAGCTGTTGTTAGACAAGTTTTAGGACCTGAGGACCAGGTTCTCTAGTCCCCCCACTATGACACACACTCAAGTAACCCACTATGAAAATCAGGCAGAAAGCTCCTGTACGTGATCGGCCTTTTGAGACGTGCCTCTGCAATCCATGGGCTTCATTTGGGAATGCTGTCGGCTACAGTCATAGAGCTACCAGCTAACAAACAGGTCTCTCCTTCATATAACAAGAAGGCTGCTGACATTGGTTTGGTGGTCAGATGGTGTCAGGCCAGCATCTCTATAATTGTCTTAGCTTTTTCCTCATGGTCCACTCTGTTTCCAGACATCTTCTCCACCAGATACATAACGTGAAGCCGGAAATGTGCAGGCGTGTGCATGCAGGTGTATGTACGTGCGTGCAGTAGTGTCAACAGTCATGGAGTTAAGGGATATCTGTTCTCTTCCATCACAAAAGCAGAAACTTTCCTGGAAATTTCACCCAGCAAACTGTTTTCACCTCCATGGCCGTATCTGTGTCATATGGCTACTCCCTACCTCAAGGGAATCTGGGAAATTTAAGAGTTGTAGTTGAGTACCTATCTACCCTGAACAGAACTGAAATTCTTTTAATAAGCAAGAAGAGGAAATCAATGTCCGGTAGTTATCTTTCTAAGTCCTCAGCACAGAGCAGTCTGGGTACCCTGGATTATGGGTTTCGCCGTGCCTCTGAGTGCTCTGTGAGGACTTCATCCTACCCAGGAAACCCTCACATTCTCCTTGGGAATCTTCACTAGCAATGGTGAAGGATAGGCATGAATTGTTGATCAAGGTTTTTACTTTCTGGTTTTCCTATAGAAATAGGTATATGGTGTACTTTTCTTGGTAACCGGAATTTGATCTGTGTACCTGATGGTTTAAATAAATAATTCTGCCTCAGGTCATATGCATCACCCAGCGTGTAAATGGAGAGAAGCCACATCCTGGTGGGACTGAAGGGGGAGAAACCACCGCAGCTCCAGGAAGCCTTCATGTATATGTTGATTCTGCTTCATCGTCTGCCTTCCCAGGGTTTGTCTGCCTGAGCTCTTACAATGGGTCTGCTAGAAACCCTACACCTCAAAGTTTCTACGCTTGTTGAGCTCAGAACTCTGGGTCATAAAAATAAGGTGGTGGAAGAGTTTAAAAGTCACCCTGGTGCTCAACAAGCTGGTGTTGGGATTCTGGCTTTGCTGCCCACTTGCTTTGTGACAGTAGGTAACTTATTTGCCCCTCAGTTTCCACAAATGGCTACCAGGAACATCCATATTGACTTCAAAAAGTGATTCTGGGTCCTGGCCGGTTGGCTCAGCGGTAGAGCGTCGGCCTGGCGTGCGGGGGACCCAGGTTCGATTCCCGGCCAGGGCACATAGGAGAAGCACCCATTTGCTTCTCCACCCCCTCCTCCTTCCTCTCTGTCTCTCTCTTCCCCTCCTGCAGCCAAGGCTCCATTGGAGCAAAGATGGCCCGGGCACTGGGGATGGCTCCTTGGCCTCTGCCCCAGGCGCTAGAGTGGCTCTGGTCGCGGTAGAGCGACGCCCCGGAGGGGCAGAGCATCGCCCCCTTGTGGGCAGAGCGTCACCCCCTGGTGGGCGTGCCGGGTGGATCCCGGTCGGGCGCATGTGGGAGTCTGTCTGACTGTCTCTCCCCGTTTCCAGCTTCAAAAAAATACAAAAAAAAAAAAAAGAAAAAAGTGATTCTGCAAGTTAGATGAGGTTACATTTGTAAAATACCTAACATGGTCCTTGGTTCATGATAAATATTCAGAAAATGATACTCCATTCAAGGAAGCTGAGTTAAGGAGATTAAGACACTAAACTCTGATTTTCGCTGAAATCTGGCAGAACCCAGACTCAAGTTTCAGAGAAAAAACAAACAAACATAGTCCTCAGAGTCTGCTAAAAGCCAAGTTCAAACCCCTTGGTAACTGTGTGTCCTTGGATAATCTACATAGCCCCTTTGAATTTCAGTGTTCTTATTTGTAAAATGGGGAGAAATAATACCAAATTTACTTGGTTGATTATTCACTCAACAAACACACACCTATGCGCCTGCTATGTATTGAAGATACAATGATTAACAAGTCCTGTGCCTTTGGAATTTAAAGTCTAGTGGGTGAATGCGCTAACTAACTTTAAGTGCTTCCCTTTATTAAAACTCAAGTAGATGGTGGATTGTCCAATCACATTATCTTACCTGAATACTCACAACATTCCTATAAGATATAGAATATTATCCTGTTTTACAGGCAGGGAAACTGAGTTTAGAGAATTTAAGGATACCATGGCAAAGCACACATTAAGCAGCCATATCAAGATTTGCCAGCAGGTCCATGGATGCAGCACTGGGCGCGATCCTGAGCACATGGCAAATGCAGTCTAGTTGATGCCCTCCAGGCAATGGCACTGCCCTGCTGCTGAGGTCCCCTCCACAGCTGCAGCCCCACCCACAGGTGCAAAGTTGCACAGGATCATGGCGACTCCATCTGCCTCCATCTGCTTAGAGACATGGGTGAACGTGGATTTGTTGTAATCAGTCTTGCAGATGAGTTGCAGAAATAATCATGTAGCAGAGGCAGGCCTTCTGTGGCAGCAGAACAAACACAAATAGACTGTGAGACCAGCAGCCGGACGTGGATCACTAGGGGCCCCTGCAAAGCACAGCTGTAGCCACAGCATATGATTACAGAGACATACAGAACCTGGCAAGAATGCATGATGACATACATGTTCCCTAGATAAGGTACACTAGAAAAATGGGTCTATACCCTGCCAAGAAAGTGAATAACAGTAATGATAACAATTACATTTATTTAGCAATCAATATATGCTGGGCATGTTGCAAAGCAATTTACACGCATTGCTTCATTTCCCCTGTCAACATTCCTTTGAGTTGGATATAATCATTATCCAAACTTTTCAGTTGGGGAGACCAAGGTTTAGAGAGGTTGAGTATATCCACTTGTAATAGGCAGAGTTGGAGTTTAAAATAAGGTCCAGGGGAGCCACCCTCTTAATGACACATCGTTATAAGCTTGACCCCCAGCCTTACCTCTGCATAAGGAGAGACTGATGACCCTCAAAACTCTCTATACCTAAACCATCCCCATAGCCTCTGGATCCCATCCCATCCACCAAGTGCCTCTTCTCCTCACTTCATTTCTCTCTCCAGGTCACAGTGGCCATAGCCCAAAAGGAAGTGATTTTCTTGCTATGCGACCCTTGGCCATATATTCCTAAAACACATTCAAAGTGTGCCCAGACTTTCCCACGCCTCTATGTCTGTGCAGTCCTTTTCCAGAGGAATGAAATCAGAAAGAAACTTGAGTGAAGTCTAGGCTTCACTCCTCTATGGTGTGTAAACTTGGGCCAGTCACTTAAGCTCTCTGAGCCTCCGCGTCTTCATCTGTAAAGCAGGGGTAATGCGGTTTCCCGGGAAGTGGGGGAGGGCTCATTAAGAAAAAAAATTAATGCTTGAAAATTTGAAAGAAATAGGAATAAATAACACATCAGCAGCAAAGAATAATAATAACAGCCTAACCTGTGGTAGCGCAGTGGATAAAGCGTCGACCTGGAAATACTGAGGTCGCCGGTTCGAAACCCTGGGCTTGCCTGGTCAAGGCACATATGGGAGTTGATGCTTCCAGCTCCTCCCCCTTCTCTCTCTCTCTCTCTTTCTCTCTCTCTCTCTTCTCTCTCTCTCCTCTCTAAAAATGAATAAATAAAAAAAAAAAAGAAAAAAAAAAGAATAATAATAACAATAATAATAATTGTTATCCTTCTCTTTCCTTCATATCCATCCTTGAAAGCCCAGATCAAAGTTTCCTCCTCTGTTGCAGGTAGATTTTGTCACTCCATCCTCTGTGCTCTGGGAACTCTTCGCATCTCGCTCTAATTAGCACTTTTCGTATTGCTTTTTTAAATGTTTACGACACTTTTTTCTATTAGAAAGTGAGTTCCTCCGGGGAAACGGCTTTGTCTCATTTCTGCGCGTCGCCACGGGGTCCGTTGCTGTCTCTCCATAGCGCGGGATAATCCGTTATTTGCCAACTGAATGCATTAAGCTGCATTAACAGTCACTCATCCACACAACCACCCGGAGGGGGCATGTCTTAGAGAGCAGACTCGCTGCTGTTCTTTTTCTTTTGTTTTGTGTATTATCTCAGGCCCAGCACAAGAGCATCTATACAAACCTGAGAGGAGCCAAGAATAATTGAACAATACAGCTTCCTTCCTCTGAGCCCTCATCCTACGCTGTGCGCAGCTATTTTACATAGAACATCTCTAATAGTCACGGTGCTCTTGCAAGGTCATTGAGAAGAAAATGAGAGAAAGATGTGTTAAATTAGCCTGTCTCCTCCCCATATCCGTCCAGAGCAGGAAAAATCTTGCTCTAGCTCGTGAGATTTTGTTTACGGGGTAGTGTGATGATTTGATTTTATATGTCAACTAGACTGGGCCATGGGTTGGCCAGACATTTGGTCACACATTCTAGGTGAATCTGTAAGGGTGTTTCTGGGTGAGAATAACATTTGAATCAGTAGACTGAGTATAACAGATTGCCCTCCTTATATGGGTGGGCCCCATCCAACCAGCTGAAGGCCTGAATGGAACAAAAAGGCTGACCATCCCTAAAATAAGAGAGAATGCCTTCTATCTGTTTTGATCTGAGACATTGGTCTTTTCTGGCCTTTGGACTCGAGCTAAAACCAGCTCTTGGGCTCAGGCCTGCCTGCTTTTGGACTGAAACTTACACTATCAGCTTTCTTGGGTCTCCAGGTTGCCAAGTGCAGTTCTTGAACTCCTCAGCCTCTGTTATTGTGTGAGAGGGTTCCTTAGAAGTCAGTATCTATCTATCTATCTATCTATCTATCTATCTATCTATCTATCTATCTATCCTTAACATCATTTGGATTCTGCCAATCCAATAGGGATAGAACCAATAGGGTACATATATCCCATTGTTTCTCTAGAGAACCCTGATTAAAACAGGCAGATTCTGAATGATGCTAACAAGACAGGCTTATTATAGTTTTTAAAATGACTAAATCAGGAAGAGAAGTGGGAAAACAGCAGAACTTCCTAGGCTATGTATCAAGAAACATTTGGGGCAGTAAAAGAAATAGGAAAGACAGTTCTGTAAGGAGTCATTCTGAAGTATGAAAGAGACTGAGAGAAACAGAGATGTTTTAAGAAATAGGGAAGAAACTGGAATTTATTCCCTTCGTCATTGTCTCAAGAATTCAAATGAAGCTTTGCTTTGCTTTTTCAATTATGTTTTCTGATAAAAAAGGAGACAGTATGTAAGACAGGGTCACAAATGGACCCAGTTATACATGGGTTATAAAATGTATTCATACTCCCATGTGTAAGGTGAGCATCTGGGGTGGCTTATGGGATTGTGAGAAGATCTCTCTCTCTCTCTCTCTCTCTGTTTTATCTCTTTCCTTCTTTCCCTCTTTGTATCCCTCCCTTCTCCCAGATGTAACTAATTGACTTAACGAAGACTACAGAACACTACTGAAATCAAGGTGGCCACACAGAGCAGGAGCATGATCTGACTTATTGAATTTTTTATTTATTTTTATTTTTTGTGATAGAGAAAGAGAGAAAGACAAGGCAGGGACAGACAGACAGGAAGGGAGAGAGATGAGAAGCATCAATTCTTCATTGCGGCACCTTAGTTGTTCATTGCTTGCTCGTATGTGCCTTGACCGGGGGGCTACAGCATAACAAATAACCCCTTGCTCAAGCCAGTGACCTCTGAATTCAAGCCAGCGACCATGGGGCCATGCCTATGATCCCACGCTCAAGCCAGCAACCCCGTGCTCAAGCTGGTGAACCCACACTCAAGCCGGAGAGCCTGTGCTCAAGCCGGCGAGCCTGTGCTAAAGCTGGCAACCTTGGGGTTTCAAACCCGGGTCCTCTGCATCCCAGGCCGATGTTCCATCCACTGCGCCACCGCCTGATGAGGCTGAAATTTACTGTAGAAAAAAATAGCCTCAGGTGATTCAGTCTCTGAGGTCCTTGGGTCAGAGACATTCATTCCAATTTTACTTTATGTTGCTCTAAATAAAAACAGGCAATTAAAGACATCCATAGATGTCTTTTAGCTTTGGAGCTAAAAAGATGCTAAGATGGTATTGGAATGTTCAAAAGCACTCCAAATGTCAAATAGTAATGGTTATAAAAAGGAGAGTTGAATGTTTAAGATAAATTGCTGCAATTGAAATGCCATAAAATATGACGGCTTCCTTCGGAATTTTAACATGCCTACAGGATTAGAACTGCACAGAGCCCTCCAGATGTTCTCTGACAGCCTCATCTACAAACCCCCTAAGTGGGTGAAACTGAAGTACAGCCCAAAATGTGAACCCACATTTCTTGACTCTCAGGTCAGTGAACTCATTCATTAATTTGCAGTTGCAAGAACTGCACATTTATGGTGGATGACTTAATTTCTACTCTTATGTCAAATCTCACTGACACCATTAAATATTTCAGAAACACAACCAGCAGGAAAAATTCTCAGCACCCTCCACAGGGCAAAGAATTTAGGATGGGGTCACAGCTGATGTCTAGGGACACTAAGTCAGAATACCTTCCTAGAATGTGTTCCCTGGGTCAGTGCATTTGGGTAACCTCACATACTGTGTTCCCTTTCTGGAGATTCTCAATTCTCTCTAAAGCTTGTTAAAGTTCTCAGAAGTTCAGCAGGGGAGCGCACACAGAGCCTCTTGTCCTTCAGCCTGGCGTGCTAGTGGTTTTTTCTGAGCTCGTCCTGTCCGAGGAGCTCCTGAACACCTCTCCATTCCCAAGCCTAGGTTGATAGCTCTCTTTTCCGAGAAAAGTAGAATTCTTCAGAAACTGGAATGCGACAATATTTCCTTGGCCCCAGATAACAGGATAGTTCTGGGGCCAATGAGGTAAGCTTACTTACTGTGGAGATCCTGCGGGAGAATGGACCCTGTGAACGCACGCGAGGTCAGGGAGAGCGTTACGTTCTGCAGAGTTTCGGCTCTTCTGTGAAGCTGAGATACAGAAAGAGTGTGCTGGTTGGGGGATGGGGTGTGGTTAAGAAAAAGCAAATGTTGGAAGTGGAGGAGTAAAGGAGTTTCTGAACATTCTCCTAACAAGGTGAGCTTCTGACCGCAGCAGTGATTTCCAAACTTCAGCATGTATCGGAACCACAGGGAGGCTCACTGGCTCAGATGCTGTTCCCACTCCCGGAGTCTCTGATTCCACAGGTCTGGGTGGAGCCTGAGAAGCTGCATTTCTAACCAGTTCCCAGGTGGTGCTGATGCTGCTGGTCCAGAGGCCACATGTTAAGAATCACTGGCTAAGACCATCGGCTTGCCTAGAACCTCTAGCATCAGTACTTAGACCAGTGGTCTATAAGCTTCTTAGCAAAAAAAATAATAATAATAATAATTACTTTCGGCATGACATCTTTATTGTCCTCCTAGTGGTTGTTTGTCCTCACCCAACATCCATGGTCACATCCTTTGGCCGTATCATCTCAACCTCCACTAGCGAACCACTCCTGCCACACTGGCAGGGTTGGAATGTCAGTCAAGGTATTGTCACTATCCCTGGGCATAGTGTGGATGCCTGATCCAAGCCACAGAGAATCCTGCTACAACCTCCTGCCAGCAATGACAGGTGGCGGGTCACCCCGGGGGGGGGGGGATGAGGAAGGGTGGCCAAGACTTAATTGCTTTCTGCCCGAAGATGAGTGTGCAGACACAAAATAGTTCTATTTGACCATTTTTCCTGCATCTCAAGGTCCTTCTTCTTTCAGAAACTGCCAGTATAGTCTCATCACTGCTGTGCATATGTTACCTTCATTTTTAAAAATGTCTAAGAGCCTGACCAGGCGGTGGCGCAGTGGATAGAGCGTCAAACTGGGATGTGGAGGACCCAGGTTCGAGACTCCAAACTTGAGTTGGTGCAGGCTCATCTGGTTTGAGCAAAACTCACCAGCTTGGACCCAAGGTCGCTGGCTCGAGCAAGGGGTCACTCGGTCTGCTGAAGGCCCGCGGTGAAGGCACATATGAGAAAGCAATCAATGAACAACTAAGGTGTCGCAACAAAAAAACTAATGATTGATGCTTCTCATCTCTCTCCATTCCTGTCTGTCTGTTCCTATCTATCCCTCTCTCTGACTTTCTCTCTCTGTCTCTGTAAAAAAAAAAAAAAAAAAAAATGTTTAAGAATCAGCCCAGTTACCGATCCCAGTCACACTTCTAATCTAATATAATCAGACTCTTGCTCCTGGAAATTTGAACCCAAATTCCAAAACCACTTTTGAGCACCCAAACCCGTTGGAGTCCTACGAAGCGGGCCCATTGATTCCTGCTGGCTAGACCCGGAGCTGCCCCGGTCCTGGCTCCCTGCAGCCGGCCTGTCCACCTTCCCTTCTCCCTCTCCATGTCCCCTCATTTCTCTTTACTAAAATTCTTCTTTACTAAGTAAGCCAGTCTGCTTCTGTGGCTTCAAACCTGACAGGAGAGTCTTCCAGAATAAGAGATCTGGAACTCTCTATTAAACACAGATTAAAACAAAACAAAATCAACCCCAGGATATCTCTAGATAAAGACAGGAGATGGGCTCCAAGCCCCAGGCTGCCTGCCACTCATAACACATACTCTCCCTGCCCAAGGGAGACCCCCTGGAAAAGTTCTGAAGAACCTCAAGGTGTGACTGGATACAAACAGACTGAACCAGGAACTATAACATCTGCCTCTGTTTGGGGCTCACTGGAGCAGCCAGCAAGAGATAAGGGCTGGGGTAAATCTGATTATCTTAAAGGCCACTGCATAAATAGATTGCCAGCCTCCTGGAGAGTTTTAAGTATAAATTCCTATATTAGATCAGTCATCCCTAAAGAGCCCCCCAAAGGCCTCGTATAGCCATGTACACCACCGTCTCCCTGGCCCACCCAGCCATGCTTCTCACTTCGTCAGCATAGAGGGGATCAGATCTTTGGCTCCACTCTCAGAACACACATCCAGAGTTTTGTTTCCTCCCAAGATGCACCATAGGAAACAACAGCAGCAATTAAATCCAAACGTGTTAATTTCCGCATAAATTGTTAAAGAGCAGACATTAGCAAAGATGCTGCCGCCCACACCATGGAACCACCAGAATGCTGTACAGCATGGCTCCAAACAGGAATAGCTTCGTGGAGATTCCACAGAAGGAAAGAAATGCACAGCAATCAGCCTTATATGAGAAAATGTTTCCCATCCTACAGCCTCCTCTGCAGGACGTAAGGCACCGTCTTCAGAAAACAAGACCCCTTCACCAGATTTGGGGCAGTTTTGCCTCTAGAGATGGATACTTTGCTTTGGAGCATAAGGACTCTGGGAAATTTGAATCACTCAAGTTCAGGGTCAGACCACACTCTTCAAGAGACTGGGGGTTTCGATTTTTGAAGTGCTAAACACGTCTATATGCTCAGTTATTCTTTAACTGGGACAATTCGCTCAAAGGATGAAGTTCTTAGACATTCTGATTACTAGAAACTGTCCAATCAGACAGTTGGGGTGTTGACCCTCTAAGGCAGTTAGGCGACCCCTGTCTTTTGGTCGTTCGACCCCCGCCGGGGTCGCGACCCACAGGTTGAGAACCGCTGATCTAGAAGCAGAATTTCAGAAGTAGAGGTCCAGATAGATCTATTTAGGAGATGAGCTATTTAACAGCGAAAGAGCCAGGCAGTCCCATGAAGGGAACTCAAATACACTGAGGGCCAACAATTCTTTACAAGGAATAGGGAGCTTACACCCACTGGAGACATTCTTATCATGTGACCGAGACGAACATGAGGAATATCTTCCACAGAAAAGATTCCCAGCTTGGTACACTATTCTATAAAAGGGCATTAAGGCTGAAAGGAGTTATTAAACAGCTCATCTCAGGCTTATTCCTAGATAAACATGACAATAAAACCATTTCTGATCCCACTCTGCAGACAAAATAAAAAAGGCAACTCTTGAACACTATTGAGAGGAGCATGGGCACCCAGGAAGTCAGACAGTGATCCATCAGCCCTCCTTCCAAACTTACCTTAGCCTCTGCCAACTTAATTCTCAAATATCACTGAACACATATCCTGAGATACCCCACACTTAGAAACTGCCTTTTTGCTCTGACTTGAATTCTGTTACTACAGCCAAAGAGCTTTAGCAGACACAGGTCTGAAAGTACCCGGTCTTCATTGCCTTCTTCTCTTTCCCTTTGCTGCAAAACACCTACAGACAGATGCTGCTCCACTTGAAGAAATACAATTCCTCCAATATTGTTTTGGCACCTAGACATCCGCATCACACTTTAGGGTTCACAAGCATTTTCATAGCTTCACTAATTGGGGGTCCTTCAATACCTGTGAAGTTAAAAATTAGGAGGATTACTGATATAGTTATCCTAGTCTTATAGGTAAGAAACAGAAAGTCTGAGAGATGAATTAGTTTACCCCGAGGTTGCATAGTTCACACATGGTGCAACCACATTTAGAACCAGGTGTGTCTGGTTTATCCTATGGTCCTGGCCTTACCATTCACCTTTGGAACCTTTTACTTTGGTGCCCCCAAACTCTGATACCCACCTACACCCCAACACTGTGTATCTAGGAATCCAAAGAACTGGATTCTGGCCCATGCCCTGCCATGGAACTGTTGTGTGAACTTGAGGGAGTTACTTAACTGCTTGGAATCAAATTCTGCATCAACATAAGTCCCACAAAACAGGCTTTTGTGCAGCCTGAAAGAAAGGGTGTGCGTGAATGTGTATTCCACAACAAAGTCATCCAGAATGAAAGGCTCTGAGGTCGTTCATCAATCCCACCCCTCCATCCGACCACATGGATCACATTTTTATAAAGGGACACAATTAATCCTGAAGTGTCCGTCTTTTGTGCTTTCCCTCAAAAGGTCAAAGCGAAAGATGCTAACACTTGCCATGCACCTGAGATAAGTCTTTTTTTTTGTATTTTTCCGAAGCTGGAAACGGGGAGAGACAGTCAGACAGACTCCCGCATGCACCCGACCGGGATCCACCCAACACGCCCACCAGGGGTGACGCTCTGCCCACCAGGGGGCGATGCTCCGCCCCTCCAGGGTGTCGCTCTGCCGCGACCAGAGCCACTCTAGCGCCTGGGGTAGAGGCCAAGGAGCCATCCCCAGCGCCCGGGCCATCTTTGCTCCAATGGAGCCTTGGCTGCAGGAGGGGAAGAGAGAGACAGAGAGGAAGGAGAGGGGGAGGGGTGGAGAAGCAAATGGGCGCTTCTCCTGTGTGCCCTGGCCAGGAATCAAACCTGGGACCCCTGCACGCCAGGCCGATGCTCTACCACTGAGCCAACCGGCCAGGGCGAGATAAGTCTTAATCTAATTCTCTAGCGCAGATCTTCCCTGACCACACTCTTGAGAGCAACTTTCTTCCACGGCAGGACTGAAACATCAGCATCTGGAGTCAGTTGGTTTGCAGCTAGGGCAGACATCATTTTGAAAATGTACATGAGGGAAAGTTAACACACTGAGTCACTGTCAGCTTCTTTTCATTAGATCACCATGTTTACCAACTCAGAAAAAGATGTCTGAGAGAAGGGAACACAGCGTAGATAAGCTTTGATGGGGACAGGTGAAAAAGAATATCATCTTAGTAATTTTCTTCCCTGAGGAAGGATAGAATTCCTTCCACCAAGAAAAGCTGGGCAACCATGAGGCCCCAGCAAGCCTTGGAGGGCACAGAGGAAGAGAAGTGGGGGATAAAGAAGGGGACAGATTCCTGATCCAAGACAGTGTACTGGGAAGACCCGTCGACACCTCCATCCTGAGAGCCACTACTTAACTAGTGCGGTTATGGCACCTTAATTTCTTAAACTCAGAAGAAGGAGAGGAAGACCCTGCTCCGCCTGCCTCTCAAGGCTTTTGTGGGGACCTAGTGAGCTCACGGAAGAGGAAGTGCTTTGTAAGGGACTGTGGCTGTTTGGATGTAGGGAGCATGGGGGGGGGTAGGAGTTCATCGGATGACTCCCGGGACTCTGGCTTGAAAAACTAAGTAGATGAAACATGAGACGCTGGAAGAAAAAGACATTCGAGGAGAAACCATCCGATACAGCTGCGCTGAGTTTGCTGTGCCAGTGAGGTGTCCAAGTGGGGGTCACTGGCCACTTAGAACTGTTCAGCCAGATGTTCTCAGGAACTGGTCCAATAATCAGACATTCCATCCCTCTCTCAGCTAGAGTTGCCCTGACTCTGACAGCTGGTCCTCCAGGTACTCAATTTATTATTATTAATTCCTCCAGGGCACCAAGACCTCTCTACAGGACCCTCTCTCCTTCCCTCCCACATAAATCAGCGGAAGAACCGGGCTAAGTTCCTGGTGATAAACGAAGCCCTTCCCCAAAGAGTTTGGCTCGAGCCCAAAGCAGCAGCTTGACCGTTGATTTAATTGTCCATTTAAGTCATCCTTGCCTCTTCCAACAAAAATATTAATGACAAAACACAGGTGATCCTCCAAAAAAGGAAGAAGCTATATTTTTGCAACTGGAAATTAGAAGTGTATTATTAACAATGAACATTAATGAAATATTTTGATGCTTACATGGGACAGGTGACAGGGGCATCGTGTGCAGAGGTGTGCAAGGGACCTGAAAGCCAGCACGATCATTTTATTAAGCACTGACCCTATTTCCCGCTGCCATGAATATTTCATTTGGAATATTTATTCCTTTCTACCATTCAGGCATTCCTCCTTGGCTAAGCTGCAGCTTTTTAGACAAGTCGTTTCTCTCCCCAGATCTTGTTCTTGAGAGAGCAACCCTTATCCAGAAATGACGTCTCATTATGAAAAGGGGTATCCTGAAAACCAAATTACAACTGGATTCGTTGCCCGGGAAAATCCATGTTAGCGATGGAGACCCCATCATCACGTAATGGCTGTGAACATTCTGTGGGAAAAGAAGGTGTAGTTCTTGCAGGGTTGATATCACTTACTCCAGAAAGTCTTTCCAATAACCTCATTCCTCAATTCAGTCCTCCCAAGATCTCCCACAGAGCCCTGTCCTACCCCTAGCAGAGACCACACGAGGCTATCCTAATTGCCTGTGACACATGACCCCCTCCAAATGTGCCCATATTTTGGATGGAAGGCCAAGCACAGTTTTCAAGAAGTTGCACAGCTCATCAGAATTGAACGTTTCAACGAATATGCAGAAATGTAAACACCACGACCTGCACCTCTACAAACAGGATAAACTTTGTAAGGGTGGACGTGCCTGCCCATCTTACAGATGTATTCCCAGAGTGCACCTCATGCCCCTCCTCTGCCTCAACATAGTCCCCTAGGTGAAATATCTAGCCCGGACCAGGTAGCTCAGTTGGTTAAAACATCGCCTCAATATGCCAAGGTTGTGGATTCAATCCCCGGTCAGGGGCACATATATACAAGACGCGACCAATGAATGAACGAATAAGTGGAATAACAAATCAATGTTTCTCTCTCTCTCTCCCTTCCTCTCTCTCTAAAATCAGTAAGTAAAAAAAATTAAATAAAACAGCTACCTTCTTTTTACTTACGGAATATATCATTCCATCCTTACAACATCACAGTAGGACACTCTTCTTTATATGCACTTTCGATACAAAATTACCTGACCTTCAGAGATGCTCAGAAATAAGCAAGCCCTCACGGGCACAGGCTGGTACATGCTAGAACTGGTTCCAAAGTGTATGTACTTAACCACTGTAGCTAACTCCATTCCCATGCTTCCTCCACTGGGTGAACTTGGCGAAGATAGTGATCATCCTAATCATAAACAACAGCAACAAGTACCATGGACTGACAGCCTATTAAAAGCTTTGTACACAAGATCTCATTCACTTCCCCCTGTAATCATATAATGTCGATGCAGTTATCATCTCTATTTTATTGATAAGAAAAGTGAGGCTCAGAGAGGTTAAGAACGTGCCCAGGCAGACACAGCTGGTCAGTGTAGAATCATAACTAGAACTCACACCTTTCTGACCCCAAAGCAGGTGACTTTTCATCTGAGTATTGAAGCAGCACTCTGCACTGTCTTTGCAAAGACTTATGCTGACTGTTTTACCAACGTCCCAGGTTGTGTCTCACTGTCCCGCACCGCACTTCCTAACCTCGCTCATTCTCGCTCCTGCCTGGCTGCAGACTCCGAGGCCACGCCTGGGCTCCAGCTCTGCCTCAAGGGCCCCTCTGCGCTCATGGGTCCAGAGCAGCCTCTTCTTTTCCAACCCCACACATTCTCAGACCTGGAAGTCCAGTTTTGTCTAGGTCAATAGCTCTATCGGCAAAGGGCCTGTGAGAGATTTTTTCCCTGGTTTTTCTTCAGGACATGTTAAGCGACAAGCTCTCTAACTAAAGGTCACCGGTGTGGTTTTTTGGGGTGACTGCTAAAAATGTCCCCTAGAGTGCAGTTGAAATCCTAAATAAATCACATGATGTTTAATTGTGTGTGCAAATAAAATTATGCAGGACTCCTTAATTAGAGTATAAAGTGCCAAGGACCATTTAGACTTCATGAAGAATTAATTTTTAATGACACGGGAACATTCTTATGAAAGCATGGTAGGAAGAAAAAGAGCAGGTGTAAAACTGTACATAATGTATGATCGTAATTATGAAAACTGTCGAAAAGTTGCGTGGGGACGGGGAACCTGGGGATAAACATACCAGAACGCTAACAACGACTCTGATGGATGGCATTAGAGAGACCTTTACTTTTCTTTTCTTTTTTTTTTTTTTTTGTATTTTTCTGAAGCTGGAAACGGGGAGGCAGTCAGACAGACTCCCGCATGTGCCCGACCGGGATCCACCCGACACGCCCACCAGGGGGCGATGCTCTGCCCATCTGGGGCATCGCTCTGTGCGACCAGAGACACTCCAGTGCCTGGGGCAGAGGCCAAGGAGCCATCCCCAGCGCCCGGGCCATCTTTGCTCCAATGGAGCCTCGGCTGCGGGAGGGGAAGAGAGAGACAGAGAGGAAAGAGACAGAGAGGAAAGAGAGGGGGAGGGGTGGAGAAGCAGATGGGCACCTCTCCTGTGTGCCCTGGCTGGGAATTGAACCCGGGACTTCTGCACACCAGGCCGACGCTCTACCACTGAGCCAACCGGCCAGGGCCTACTTTTCTTTTTATTATTTTTGTTGAACTTTCCAAATTCTCCTCAATGAAAATATCTGCCTTTCTCATAGAGGGAAATAGGCATTTAAGTAACTAAAACCTGTTGGGTTATCACACTAAAAGGTACATGCAAGTCTAATGTAGGTGCGACAGTGGACTTGAGCAGAGAATAGAGCTTTTGGATAGTGCTCTTGTGTTCACTCACCATTAGAGAGCATGTTGTTTGTGTATTTTCTCTTTGTCCTTGTCCTTCAGAGATACTAGTCAGAATACCACAAACATATCTGGAGGCCTGGGAGCCAAGGGCAGCCTCCTCCCAAGCTCAGGGGAGGAAAGCATCCCTTTCCTCTGACTGATACGTGTATTTGGGCTGGACATGGATGACACTTGTCTGGACTAAGGAGAACATTGCAATCACTCCTGATTATGTTCCTGGGACAACCACGCCCTTTGTCACCACGGCAGTCACTGTAGGGCGCTGGGATGAGGAGGAAAGAGGGGATGTGAGAAGTTAGCGTAAGCTGAACTCATAATCTCTTTATGAAAGGTTTTTCTTCAGAGTCAAACCCTCTCCTTCCTCCCCTCCAGACATTCTGGAGGTTGGGATCTGTCACGAGGCCAGTGAAATGTCCTAAGTTTCTGTGGGGCAGAGTATACATCTTCATTTCCATTTCTGTGAGAATTTAGAGGCTATAACTTCTACAGAAAAATAAAATAGTGATTGTAAAAAGGTCCATGTGATTTTCCACTTATTTTTTTTTTCTGACAAGAGCAATGAGGAAAGTGTACGTCTTTCAAGCCTGTGGTGAACTTTATACCCATTTTCTGAGCAACTCCATTTTTGAGAGCCACTCTTAATTTTGAACTAATAAAAACTTGATTTAAAAAAATCAGAAAGACATGTTAGGAGGGCTGTCAGTCCATTTTCTAATGACCCATATTTCCTTCTCCAAGGCTAAAGCCATAACTTTAATATGCAAATATACGTCCATGGTGGTTTATACCAATGGCTATTAAGCAAGGGATGAGGTAAGAAGCATAAAAGATTGACAGTATATTTTTATTCAATCTCTCTTAAAATAATGATGCATGCAACCTCATGTCATTACTTTTTAATGATCTTAGCCTAGTTAATAGCACAGTAATATTCCAAAAAGGAGCAGGGAATTATTCCCACATTTAATTTTCATTGCAAAAGTGAAAGGAGATCTCTATTTCTTCTTTGCCAGAGAATATGTCTGCAGCCTATGACTGCATTAGCTCTGCTACATTACAGCTGAGCTAATGGATCAAAACCAAGTGATTAGTCTCCTGCCCTTTTGAGCATTTCCAAGTACTGACGGACTGGCTCCCAGAAACGTGAGCATGGGTTTTCAATGTGTACGTGAAGTCTGCTGAACTCCGCATCAAGTCATGGCCTTTGGGCCTTCCATCAGACTTGACTACCTGTGATTTGTGCTTCTTTGGGTGTCTGGGTTGTGCAGAACAATTAGGAAAGAAGGCTTCCAGGGCTGGGGGTATAATAGAGACCATCCATCTATTCTGGTTTTCAGGCTTAGTCAAAAGCTCAGATGATCCAAAGCGGCCTTGTGCAGGAACTGTCCACTCATTCCATAATTCATTCCTCTATTCATTCACCAGACACTATGTGCTGGCCACTGTCCTAGGTTCTTGATTCACAGTCCTGAACCCCAAAGACATTGTTCCCTGTGTTGGAGCTTATAGCAGCAATATTTTGAGTCCTCAAAATATTTTCTTGCCTGACCAGGCAGTGGCGCAGTGGGATGCGGAGCCACTGCATCAAACTGGGAAGCGGAGGACCCAGGTTCGAGACCCTGAGGCTGCCAGACTAAGCGCGGGCTCATCTGGTTTGAGCAAAGCTCACCAGCTTGGACCCAAGGTTGCTTGTTTGAGTAAGGGGTTACTCGGTCTGCTGCAGCCCCATGGTTAAGGCATATATGAGAAAGCAATCAATGAACAACTAAGGTGTCGCAATGAAAAAAAACCAATGATTGATGCTTCTCATCTCTCTCCGTTCCTGCCTGTCTGTTCCTATCTATCCCTCTCTCTCTCTCTCTGTCTCTGTAAAAAAAAAAAAAAAAAAAAAACTCAATAAAAGATACTCTCGGTTGTAATAAGCACAATGGAGTTAATGGGACCTTTTGTTTCAGGGGGAGGGAGAATAATAAAAAGCAGCAAACCAACTTAAATGCTCATGTAGATGGTAAGATACATCCTAAATACTATTAAATGTGGAAAAAAATAAAATTATATCTTTGAACCTCAATGAGATGCCGCTATGCACCCAACAGAATGGCTACAATTAAGGAGACCAAAACACCATACACTGGCAAAGATGTAGGACTGCCGTAACTCTTCTACATCGTTGGTGGGAAGGTGAAATGGTCAACCACTGGGTGAAAAGTTCTGACAGTTTCTAATAAAACTAAACACACAACTGTACTATGACCCAGCGGTTCCAGTCCTAGGTGGTAGCTATCTAAGAGACATAAAATCAGATGTCCAAAAAGTACTTGTACATCAATGTCAGCAGCAATTCTATCAATATTTACACTAGCCAAACAGCTGGCACAGTTGTTTGTCAACACAGTCGTATCTTTATTCAGTGAAGTACGACTCAATAAGCCAAAGGAAGTTCTGATATGAACCCCACAGACATTGTACTCAGTTAAATAACATAAACACACAAGAATAGATATTATATGATTTCACTTATATGAAATGACACAGGCAAAGCTAAGCTATCGGGGGAAAGAATCAGAGCATTTATTGCCTCTGGAGGAAAAGGGAGTGGGGTAGACGGGGAAGAGATTCCAGGAAACTTTCTGGGGAGAAAGCAAAGTTCTCTATCTTGATAGGTACTTGGAGTACACAGGTGTATTTAATTATCAAAGCCCATTTAATGCTGCACTTACGAACTGGGCATTTCGCCTGACCCATGGTGATGCAACGGATAAGAGCATGAACCCAGAATGCTGAGATCCTGGTTTAAAAACCCTGAGGTCACCAGCTTGAGCACAGGCTCGTTGGCTTGAGCACAAGATTATTGACATGATCTCAAGGTCGCTGGCTTAAAGCAAGGGGTTGCTGGCTCAGCTAGAGACCCCACTGCCCATCAAGGCACACACGAGAAGCCGTCAATAGACAACTAATGTGAAGCAACTATGAGTTGATGCTTCTCACTCTCTCTCCCTCCCCATTTCTCTCTCTCTAAAAAAAAAAAAAGAGCATTTTATTGCCTGCAATTGTTATAAGAAAGAAAAGACCTATAAATAAATATTGAACTCTATCTAAGTAATGCTGTGCATGCTGACTGCAGCTTACTTTGAAATGCATGAAAAATATAAGTTGAGTGGATGGCTGGATGAATACATGGATGGAAGGAAAGTTAAATGTATAAAAAGATAATATATAGATGGATGAATATATGATAAAGCAAGTAAAGTAAAATATAATTCTAGGAAGTAGGTGGTTGGTATATGGTTGTTCACGATAAAAGTCAACCTTCTATATGTTGAAATCATCATAAGAAAGCATTAGGAAAATAGATCTTTGAATCAAGTACCACTACGGTAGATGAAATTGTCACCAACTTTCTTTCACCTCCCCATTAGGCCCTTTTTAAGACTTTGCTTCCCACACTGTCTGCCACTTAAAGAGCTCACAATCCCCATGGTATGAACTCTGGAAGCTCGAGGCCCACCCCCATATCCTATCCCATTAAATAAACTGAAAAACCAATGCATGAGAACTTGTTAAGGTTATAGAATAGATAAATGTACCCTTAGAATGGTGTACTTAGATTTTAATCCATTAATTCATTTAGCATCCATTAATTATCTCAGATTCCCCCCTTGGCTCATGTATTTCCTCATATTTAATGACAGTAACTAACATGTTTTGTGTAGCTTCTGTGTACCAGCTACGGTGCTAAGTGCTTTTATAAATTATCATTATTATTGTAAACAACCTTCTGACTTAGAGTCACTACCCCTGCTTTACAGATGAGGAAACCAAGGTGCAAGCAGTTTTAGAAATTTTCCTAAGGTTACACACCTATTACATGGCAAAGCCAGCCTTCGAAACCTGGTGTGTCTGATTTGAAGCCCATGCATTTTAAACATGCAATAAGAGATGATCTTTAAAGTTCTTTTCTGTTCTAGCATCCCTGATCTTAGAGGGCTAAAAATAAAACAAAACACAGTTCTAGACATTGTTGAGCACAGTTGTTAAGTCGGAGGGACTTGCTGAAATTTTGAATAAATAAATAAATAAATAACTGAAATACCTCAACCTATTTAAAGCATTATCTTCAGCAACTCCTGCAGCCTGTTTGCTTCCTGTTTGCCAAACACACCTTGTGTCTTTAAGCCTAACACAATGCAAAAAGAGACAATCAGGGCTAAATCTGCAGAAGAGCATACCAGCTGTCACCAGCACCCTGAGACTGACAGATTGCTATAGCTAAGGGTTGGATTTGTTGTTTCTTGGGAGCCACGGTGAAGGGAAACATTGTGTATTCAACAGTACTTGCTTTCAGATCAAAGATAGCATACAAATATGTCTGCAGAGGTAAACACTTCTATCTCCTAGACAACTTGGTAGGATGCTACCCTATCCTCATTGAAGGAATGTTAACAGTGAATAGAATCTTTGGCTTTTCTTTTTTTAACAGAAAGACAAGAAAGCAGTATTCAAATGGTCAAACCTTTGGGAACATTCCTTAAAGCCACATATAACCTTCAAGAGGAACTCTATGAAGGCTCTGCTGTGAGGCTGAGAATGAGATCCACACACGTAGTTTTATGAGAATCTCATAAAATACTGATTCAGAAGTTGGAGACTCAAGATAAATGACTAGGTTGACTGGTCTTTTGGTTCATATTGGGCTGCGATTTATTCATGACTGGTTTCTCTAACAGAAACTCATGGGGCTACAATTCGAAGTCTGGGCTATAATGTACACACTTCTCATCTTGCCATTAAACACTGCAATCGTTTCTCACCTAGATGAGTGATTCAACTGTAACAGTACCTCCTTATATTACACAGCACCATCTGGTTCTCAAATGCCTTCAACCTCTCTTTCTCTCTCTCCGAATTCACCCCATCTTTGTACAACAGGCCCTATTATTTCACTTTACAGATGAGAAGACAAAAGAAAAGAGATTTGACAAAAATTGCAAATGATAGCTGAGGCACCCAGAATATGACCTTGCCCAATCGCTCTGAACAGTAATAATAAAATAATAAGCATAAAAGTAATTGCAATTGTAATAGCGATAATAGCAAGAGCAATATCAGCAGCAATAGCAACAGAAATGATAACATCACAGCTTTCGGCAAGATGCTTTGCACCCAGAGGTCAGTGATTGCCCAGAGCAACAGTAGGATAGATCTTCCCAGCTCAGCAGCTCCCTCTCCTGGGGAACGCAGGAACCCAGACCCTGTCCCACATCTGCCATTTTGACAGTTCCTCACTACTGCCCACTGCCACACCGGGCAGTACACAATGAAACAGAGGTTTCTACCTGGATCAATCTTTCAGAGACTGGTTGCAATGACAGACTCCCAAGTCTGACCCTATTGCTCCTGGCCAGGTCCTGAGATCAGGTTGACTTAAAATCCGCTGTTGTCCGACATCTATTTCATCCCTCCCAATTCAGGATAACGCAGATGGGGTTCCCAAGTGGTTTGGGGGACATCTATCTTTTATTTCCCCTATTCCTAGGCCTTATAACTGAAAGACGTCTGGAGTGTTACAGAATCAGGTAAAAGGTGTATGTCCCAGGTTAGGGCTCATGAGCTTGAAGATGTTTTTTCTCCCCAAAGCAAGTGAGAACTGGCTCCTTGCTGCTCTCACCCCGAACACAAGCTGTTACATCCGGGCTCTGGAACTCAGCATAAGGGTCTCCCTACTGGCTAGAATCCAAAACTACAATGACCTTGTGTATAATTTTTTGAAATGCAACAATATGTCTTTTGTTAAACAGCACAGAAGTCTCTAGACTTCTATGTTTTCACATATGACTGAAGGTTAATTTTTGACAAACCCCAAAATGAGTTATTAAGGATACAGATGCTGGCATTTGGGAACCAAGATCATTGTTCCCCAAGAGTTCTCTAAAGACTCTAATTCAATGGTTTTTGAAAGAGTAACTGGGCCAAGCAGAACTCCTTATGTCCCTTCTGACATCCAGCAGAGAGGTTGATGGTGCTAAGTGGCACAGAAACAAAAAATCATTTCAGCTGCCATAGCAGAGAGAAAACATTTTCTTAAAACTTACCACTCGGGTTTCTACCTTGGCCACTACCACTTGACCTGTTTCTTTCTTCCCAAGCTCTTCATTTTCTCATTGTCCCCACATCACCTTCCTAATTGCACAAAGAGAAAGAATGCACTTGTAGGGATGCTGCAGTCCAGTGGTCTGACCACCCGAGCACCAGAGAGGAGAAGTTACTAGTGAAGACATAGGTCGGAGCAGGAAGGGAGTTTGCAGCCTGGAGAAAGAGAAACTGGAAGAAGAGTCTATGGCACATCAATTACCAACCTCAAGGGCTGTTCATTAAGTGAGATGATTTATACAAGGCACCTAGCACAGAATAAATGCTCAATAAACATTAGACCCTTTCACATACACCCTTCCTGAAGAGCACAATCCGTTTTTCTACCTGCTGATTAATTAGCAAGAGTGCTGCCTGTCTGGGTGATGTGCCACACAGAGCATGGCCAGCTGATTCATCATGAATAATGTAATGTCACAATCTGGACTATTTATATTCAGATGAATTGTACATAATGTGCCACACATACTAAAGAGGGACATTAATATTTAGCATTCCACGCTAAGCCGGGATGATTAATATGGCTTTAACTTTGTATCTTCTTTGCAGAATTTTCAATCTTTGCTCCTTTTAAAGGGACAATATAAAAAATGTCTTCGAAAACACAGGTGGGACTTGCTTATACGTTGCTGAAAAGAGTTGAGCAGGATGTTTTGAAAGCCTTAAAAATCTCCGTAGCTTTTACCTAAATATATCAGTTCTGAGACTTTTTATCCTAAGGAAACATTCAAAAAAAAGGAAAAAATGTTTATGCATAATATATTATGATAGGTGATTGGTTGAGTAAATTCACTCATTATACAGAACATTATGCAGTCATTAAAAATTGCTTACACAAAGCATGATCAACAACACAGAAATATACTTCTGTCACAGATTTAAGTAAGAATGATTAGCATAGACTAAGAAGCTGAAGAAATAAAACAACTCCAAAATGTTTACAGTGGCTACTTTGAAGTAGTGAGTCTACAAATAATCCCTCTTCCTACTTTTTCAAATTTTTATAGAGATCTCTCCCCAGTGGTTTTTATAATCGGAAAAGTCCTTTTAGAAAGAAATAAACCATCACTAAATCTAAGCTCCATGTAGCCAGAATCCCTGTTTCTCTTTCATTATTGTGACTCCAAGTCTTAGCATCGTGCCTACCACATACACAGACAATAATTTCCACTGTACATTGTTTGATGTTGGCAAATTTCTGAAGCCAGGTAAAGTCATGATGAAGGGAAGAGAGATAACAGGCACCTGCCACCATGTATTGGGCACCTACTGTGTGCCTGTTTTATACCAGGCACCTACCTATATTATTTCTAATCCTTGCAACAGCCTTGTGAGTAAATGTCAGTATCTGCATATTCCAGATGTGCAAACTGAGGCACACAGAGAAAGCTAAAGAATTTACCTAAGTCCTGTCACTCGCAAGAGTGAATGACACCCAGCTGGGTGACTCCAGTGTTTTCCTTCTGTCTGCTAAAACTCACCTAGACTTTTGGATTATTCTAGTGAATTCTGTAAGCATAAGCAGATGCTGGCTTGACACAAAGATAACAAACCTCTAACATCTCAATTTCCCAGCACAGCTGGTTCCGGAGTTATTACTACTCCTCATTGTCATAGTTTACAAGGGTCTGTGTATTTAAAACTGGGGGTTTAACGATCCAAGCTACCTTTCTCTCACCTCTCCTGCTCCCCAAATCCATTCAGATTCCTTCACTGAAGGCCCAGGACGCGGCCTTCTTGAGCCCCCTGGCCCCCGGCCAGGCCAGAGTGTGCCGCAGTACACTTGTCTGTGCACTGGGGGCCACCAACACCCTCCACCTGGAAGGCGGACTCTGATGCTGACTGCGGAATCTGACAGTGATGAGCTCCGATGGGACTTGCGTTTGTTGGACTAGCAGATTTAAAACGGGCTCACCTTCAAGGAGCCTTCTTCATTCTCTCCGCAAATACTTGTTAAGTGCCCACTCTGCACATCACAGCGCTAAGTGCTGAAGTTTAAGGGTCTCCAGATATACGCAATCCATGTCTGTCTGGAGCTTGCCCTCCACTGCAGCAGGCAGACACGAACCATTAGAATCACACACAGGCATTTATAATTTTTATTTTTTTAGTGAGAGGAGGGGAAGCAGAGACAGACTCCTGCATGCGCCCCGACCAGGACCCACTCTGCAAGCCCACTAAGGGGTGATGCTCTGCCCATCTGAGGCTGCTGCTCCATTGCAACCAGAGCCATTTTTTAGCACCTGAGGTGGAGGCCATGGAGCCATCCTCAGCACCTGGGGCCAATTTGCTCAAACTGAGTCATGGCTATAGGAGCAAAGGAGAAGAGAGAGAGAGAGAGAGAGAGAGAGAGAGAAGTGGGAGGGGGAGGAGCAGAGAAGCAGATGGGCTCTTCTGTGTGCCCTGATTGGGAATTGAACCTGGGAGGTCAACATGCTGGACTGACGCTCTACCACTGAGCCAACCGGCCAGGGCCCACATAGATGTTTATATACCATGTGCCATGAATGAAAAGTGAATGGAGGTTAGAATAGGGGCATTCTCCCCTGGTCCAGAGGCCGCTGAGGAGGCACCAGTTGTCTGAAATATGAAGGATGAGCAAATATTAATTTAGCCAAGAGGACGGGGAAGGAAGAAACATGTGTCGGAGAAAAGAAGGCACCTTTGAGAACTAAAGATGATCAGGGAGGAAAGAGCAGAGCAGAAGGTAGAAGCCTGAGGCAGGACCCTAGAGGCTACACTAAGGATGTGTGTGTTTATCCAGGGAGCAATAGGAAGTCATTAAAGTACTCCAGCAGGGTCAAGTGACATCTTTTAAATATTGCTCTGACTGGTGTGGGAAAGGAATGGGGAGGGACAAGAGTGGATACCAGCTCCTACGTTTTCCCCTTGTACCTGCCTGCCTTGGGTACTGCCTCACCCACACAGCCCTTGTCAGGGCTGTCTCGGGTGCCTCTCACCCGTCCTGCAGCAGTCTGCACGTGCTCCATCTCAGCACATGTCACAGTCTATTGCAATTTCCTGCTTACTTCTCTGTAACATCGCCTGTCTATAAGCTCTAGGAAGACAAGGACTCCCGCATAGGCCCTGACCAAAATCCACTTGGCAACCCCTGTCTGGGACCAATGTTTAAATCAACCAAACTATCTTTAGCACTTGGGGCCAATGCCCGAACCAATCAAGCCACTGACTGCAAGAGGGACAGATAGAGAGAAAGGGAATAGGGAGGAGGGGAAGAGAAGCAGATGATCGTTTCTCCTATGTGCCCTGACTGAAGATCACATGCCAGGCCAACGCTATCCACTGAGCAAACCAGCCAGGGCCTTGTTAACACTTTTATCTTCTAAGCCACCAGCAATGTTGATCCAAGGCAGGCAATGCGATAGACATTGACCAAGTAGCTAACATTTCATGGAGAAGCTACTGCATGCCAAGTCTCCCTCTAACCCTTAAATACTATGTGTTAACCCAGCAATTCTCCAAGTATCCCTAAACAATATCCTATTGTAACAGACGAGTAAACCAAGGTACAGAGGGGCCAGATAACATGTCCACGGTTACGGGGCAGCATCGAGTACCATAGTCCATGCACTCAACCACAACACTACAATCAATGACAAAGAATGTGATTCTTATCTTTTTCACCCGGCATTTAATTACCCGTGTTAATGGTTTAAAGCAGTGGTCTGCATCATCCAAACATGAGTAACGGAAACCGTCCCTGGTGCCTTCTGATACACATGGGTTTTTTTCAGTAGATTGACCTTCATAAATTACCACTTAAAATAGCCAGTGACAAAATGGGATTCCTGTTCCCTTAGCAGCAATCAAACTAATGGACAGGAAGCAACAAAGAACTATCCTGGTTCAGCCAAACAAAGCACTCCATGAACACATTTAATTAGCACGTACTTCATCCTCAAGCTACCCCCCGTCCTCCTCTGCACCCCGCCACTACCTGGTTTCTCCAGAGCATTCCCCACAGCCACCATCTCTCCTTCCTTACCTCCCGTTCGTTCACCCTGAAATCAGGCCTTTGTTCCCACGGCCCCACTGAAGTCTGCTCTATGGGAGGTCACCAGCGACTGCGGTGCTGCATGTCCAATGGCTTCCTGTCAGCTCTGTGAGTCGTCCGTGCCATCTGATCCAGCGCCTCTTCTTGAAATTCTTCTCTTAGCACTTTGGTCACTGCTATCTGCTCTGAAGATTAAAGGACAAGGGACCTGGAGGACCACGTTTAATTTCTCATCTCCATGATTGGGAACATTGCACACTCTCTCTCTAGCCTCTAGCCCGAGCTCTGTCCTGCTGTGTGCCGCTATGACGCTAACGAGTCCTAGCTGTGACTCTCTCTCTCTTTTTTTCCTCTCCTGGTCTTATAGGACATCACAAAAAACGTCGATGAGGCAGTGAGTACTTCAAATTAATCAGAAAATCTATGAACAGACTGAACCTCCGTACAGACTAGACGGTGTTGAATTGTGAGGGTCGCACTCAGTGTCAGCGAGATACAACCTAACCAAGGGAATCAGCTGTGCTTTTCACTCTCGACGGGGATGTCATTAAGGACGTAAGAAGTACAGAGTTTTAGACTAGGGGACCCAGGGATCAAATACATAAGGAGATTCCTCTAACGAAGGACTTCGGCTTTGATATCAGACACTTAGATTAAAACTCCAGTTCAGCAAAGTCCTAGTAGAATAAATACATTTCCTCCCTCACACTAACTCTCGGTGACTCAGAGTCCTTACGTGAAAAGTGAGGATGACAGTAGGAGGGGTAATGAAGAACAAAGAGACTATAGTGTGGACAAAGGTCTCAGCATGTAGGGGGAGCTTAATCAGTGCTCTTTCCCTCTCTTTTGCCCGTAGATGCAAAGCCAATGTTAGGCTGCCATGTTCCCTGTATCAGGAACACTGTGCGCAGTTCTCTTCATAGCTGGTGGGTCGGCTATTCTGCATAGCCGAGCCTACAGCCCCTCCAGATTAAATACATCACTCACGGGGGTCTGTGTTCCCAATGGTGACAGCAAAGATGAATTAATCTCATCTTTTTTTTTCTTCCCCACAGTCCTTACTGTTAGCATCCCTCTTTCCCCTTCTCCCCTCTCCTTCCCACACCAGAACCTGCTCTCTCAACTTTTTACCTCTGAAGAACCTGATGTCCAGCGAGGTGAAATGACTCGCCCAGATCCACACAGCACGTAAGTGACAGAGGCAGGTCAAGGAGCGGGTCCTCTGACTCCCCTACAGCCCTCCCCCAGCCACACACACCACCACCCCACAGCCGGCAACTTCAGACGTTAGTAATGCTCTGAGCTCGCCATACTTTTCAATCACTGTAAGCGATATAATCCATGCTACATTAATGCACTAATTACCAACAGAGCACATTACCGTGCCCTAATCACTAACAAGAAGTATTGTCAATTCACCACGCTGTTTGCCGGTACGTGCAAAAATGTTTCCCGGCTTGTTTGCAAGGTTTGGCATGAGGAGGGAAGACATAAGGAAACAGACAATCGATTCACTTCATATTGACAACCAGTCAGGTGGCCCTTCTGTTATTATTCTTTGTCAGCAGAACAAAGTCCGACAGGGTCCCAGAAGGAAGGTGGCGGATATGTTAGGAGTGTGGATGTGCTCTGGCTAGAAATAATGCTCCCGCTTGGGTGAGATTCCCATCTCTCTCCTTTTGACCTCCGTGAGTTTTTCAAAGCCTTGGTTTTTTTAGTCATAAAATGGGAATAAAAGTGCTATCCTGGTGGACATTCAACAGCTTCATGAGCACAAAGTCCTGAGCAAGTTACCAAGAACAGAATGGGGCGCTCAGTGGTTGTCAGCTGTGTAATGATGGGATGGTTCTCTCTGTGTTGGTAATTAATTTTTCCCAGAAGCTTGAAGGAAAACTGGTAGAGGAAGTGGGAACCGGGAGCTCTAACTTATCATTCGTTAAATTCTGGCCTATTCTGTGTCATGATTCTTGGCCGACACTTTACTAACATTCCATCTTCTAATCCTTGTCACAGCCCTGTGACGTAGGTATGAGAATCTCCATTGCACAGACAAGGAAACTGAGGCTCACAGAGGTGAAGTATTATACACTGTTGAAGCCCACACAGCTGGCAAGTAGGAAGCAGTGAAGCCAGGATGTCAATCTAGAGTTAGCTGTATTTATTTCTCTTCACAAAAAGCACTAATTCAATTTCAATCCCTGTGGGTTTTCTGTCTCCAAATATCTTTCTGGGTATGCACTTTTGGAAATCTAAAGGGGATCCTACTTAAGGGCACAGGAATGGGCATCTCCCCTAGAAGTGTCATTTAAACATATTCAGTCCTATGCACATATTAAGCACCTACTGTGTGCCCAGTGCCATGTGTAGTACTAACAGCATGGAGATGGAGACACGTGGCCCTTGTTGTGAGGCCATCAGGGTCCAACAGCACCGACTGTAACTCAGTTACAAGAGCCTCCATCACACAACAAAATAGGAGAGCATACAAAAACACGGGAACACAGAGGAGAGAAGGGAACTCGAGACGAACTTCTCCAAACCAGCTTTGGACAATCACTAAACACCTGCATGCAGACTTGGGGAGAAAGGGCCGTCCGGATGGAGGAGGAGCACACGGTGCCAGGTCAGAGGTGTGAAGAGGCTGCTGTCCCCAGAGGGACCAGCGGCTGAGTCTGCAGGAGCGCGCTGTGTGATGGCACTTCTGTCTGATACTGTGTGCGTGAGGAGAAGGGAAGGAATGAGGCTCCGGGGCTGGGGGCGGGTCACTCTGGCCGACCTCAAACTGGATCTGAAGGTACCAGGAAGCAGTCTGGGGTTCCAAGCCAGAGATGACATAGCTGGGTGGGCTTGTGGATAGACCCTGGTGCTTGCTGTGCAAAGTGAGGTAGGCCTAAAGCTGTAATTCTGAACCCTGACTACAGGGAGCATTTTTTGAAATCCAATACCAGGACCCCATCCCAGACCAGTTAGATCAGACACTCTGGAAATACAGTCTGGGGGCACTGGTGTTTTTGTAAAGCTCATCGGGCAATTCTAATATACATCCAGGATTCAGGCTACTGGGTTAGAAGCAGGAATAGCACATGGGGGGGTCATGCTGGGGAAGTCAAGTCTGGATGAGGAGAAACGACCAGATTCAAAACAACAGTATTCTAGCAGCTAAAACTGACAATTGTGATGAGATATGGAAACCAAGAGAGAAAAGGGGGATGGTGGGTAGGAGGAGGTGCTCCATTTCTTTTTAAACTCGATATATATATTACACACACACATAACACTGCCACAGACTCTAACAAGCCCATGAGCAATTAGAGATGTTTTCCATCCCCATGGCAGTTACCCATGAGATTTCAGAAAGAGTACAATAATTCAAGGAAGAATACAGCGTGCTACACACCCCATCTTCAATACTCAGGGGTGCACATTCATTCCAGTCACCCTGCACAATCCAGAGGGATGTGCACCAAAACTTTCCCAGACTCTTGAAGGAGAAATGCCTAGGGAATTCTACCGGAGGGATGAAATTTCCCTCTTGTTAGTACATTATTTACTCTGACGCAGAATTCTAGCAGCTGCAGCTCGGGCCCCATTGTTCACATGCTTGGGTAGGGAATGTAATGGGAAAACCATTAATTTGATGGTTTTCAAGGAGGTGATTTCCAATTTGAATTATTCTCAAGTTGTAAAATGAGCCTTAGCCAGTTTGTAAAACAGCAAGGAGTCAATGCACCGTATAACCTTGATTTTTTTTTTTTTAGCATCCTGATGCCATGAAGAAAAAATTCTCCTCCGAACTCATGATGAGGGGGTTTAAAAAAAAAAGCCACTCTCCTCCTACCCCCTAGGCCAATTAGCAAGACAAATGTTAGCAAACGGCTCTGCAGATGCACCAATATTTACAAAGGGAGAGGGAAGAGGATGCTATGAAATAAATCATGCTGACAGTTCAATCAAAAAACTCAGAATATATTACGCTGCTTCTCAAGTGTTGGAAAGAAACTGGACAGGGAGAAGCAAATATGTAGTTGTGTGCTTTGTTTAGCTATAATAACAAGCTGAGTTCCCCGGGTTCTTCTGTTGAATGAAATCGGCACCCTAAACGGACGTGGCAGGCTCATCCAACATAATATTTTTTTGAAGTCCACCCTGGAGCCAGTGCTGGTCCAGGTACAGGGGTGCAAAGGTCAGTAATGGTGAGACTTCTGCTCCCACAAAGGTTAAATTCCAGTAGTGAAGAGGTGATAAAGAAGCAAACAGGTGGACGGACTGTCAATGATAAGTGTCCCAAAGAAAAATAAGGAGGAGGTATAACAGAGACCAGCCGGGGGCTACTTTACATTGGGGATTGGGTAAGACCTGTCCTAGGAGGTGACATTTAAGCGGAGATTATAGAAACAAGAGCGCTGCAGGGAGAAGAGGTTTTACCCTCCCCCCACAAAGAACGGAAAGTAAGACTAGGGTGGGCGTGTCCAAGGAACAGGAAGAAGGCCCACAGGCGGCCGTCTGGTGAGCAAGCTGGGCAGGCAGCAGATGAGGTCAGGGGGGAGGAAGGAGTCCTTGCCCAGACAGGACTTCTCAGGTCTTGGGAAGAATTTTATTTAGATTTTATTCTGAGTGCAAGGAAGGCTATTGGAGGGTTTTAAGTGGAGAGGCAATGGAGTCTGATTTACACATTTTAAAAGCCCCCGAAGTCAAGTCAATAATTTTGAACCCGTGAGGGATAAGGAGATTCAGTAACTGAAGGAGGGGTGGTGCGCATGCGCGGGCCTGGGCACAAGAGCCGTGATCCACCCCAGGAACTGGAAGGCGAGAAATCCTCGGGAAAGATGAGCTAGCTATTCAAAGACACTGATGGTGAGAGGAAGGAGTGAGCCATGGGAATAGCTTCCTGAGTGTCATTAAATCATCAACATTAACGCCTCTGAGAAAAGATGACACTGCGTGCGGGCGGCGAGCGTTTCCCTTCCTGCAAGAGCAAACCTGGGCAGGCGTATCTCAGGGGAGCGGGTGCCGAATCCCCGAACCATGACAGACCTGGTCACTCAGCGTGAGATGGGGCCAGGATGCTACCTCAGGTCTCATAGTCCGGACCGGTGATTCTCAGTTAGGGACAATTCTGCCCCATCAGGGCCATTAGGCAGCATCTGGAGACTTTTCTGTCTGTTGTCACAACTAGGAGAGAGGCCACTCTGGCCTCTGGTGGGCAGAGGCCAGGGATGCTGTCACGTCCTGCCGCGCACAAGACAGTCCTCATGACACAGAGCTGTCCTGCCCTCGGTGTCCGCAGTGTCGACGTTGAGGAACCCTGAACGTACCACAGCAGCTGAGTTAGATAGTCCTGGATTTCAATCTGCTCCGGGAGACTTTGGGCAAGTCCTCAACCTCACTGCGCCTCTGTGTCCCCATCTGTAAAATGCCCCAGCCTCCCATGAAGATGTGCATGTAGAGCTGAGGCCATGAGGGTAATAAAGACACTAGTGGGGGGCGGGGGCACCGAAGGAAGGACACAGAGGCTGTGTCACATGCTTTGGCATGAGGTCTCAAAATACCTGAGCGAGTGTGGCAGGTCAGGTAACGCTCTGAATTGGCATTAGAAGATTAGGGTATGAGTCTGGGTTCCCTCACAGATCACGGGTCACTGGGAAACGGCCCAGCTCTCCTGGGCCCTCCCTGTTCTGGTTCACGTGTGTGTACAGAAATATAAGACTGTGTCTACATGACTCCACCCAGCAGGAACATTCTTTCCCGGGTCCCATCCTATAAGGAAGGACAGGAGAGGAACCAGGGATAATGACCTGGTGTGCCCAGCCAGAGCAGGGGCACCTTTCCCGCCCATGGCAGTGGAGCTCATTTCCCTCAGGGAAATCTTAGTAGTACCCGGAAGCATCTTTATTTACCTCAACACTAAAGAAATGTTCCAAACCACGTTAGCTGAGAATGTCTCAAAGTAGGGCTTCCTCCACCTCAGCACCACTGACCTCCGGGACTGCAGGATTCTCTGTGGGAGGCTGTCCTGTGCATTGCGGGATGTTTAGCAGTATCACTGCCCTCTGCCCACTAGATTCAAGTAACCCCTAATTAAAATAAAATAACCTGGCCCTGGCCCGTTAGCTCAGTGGGTTAGAGCACTGCCCTGAAATGACAAGGTTGTGGGTTTGATCCCTGGTCAGCGCACACACGGGAAGCAACCAATGAGTGCCAACCGAGTAGATCAACAAATGAATGCTTCCCTTCCCCCCTGCCCTCTCTCTCCCTTCCTCTCTCTGTCTCTCTAAAAATCAATGAATAAATTTAAAAAATTAAACCCTGGCTCAATAGCTCAGTTGGCTGGAGTATCATCCCAAAGATCAGAGATTTCAGGTTCAATACCTGGTCAGGGCACATACAGGAATAGCTTAATGTCCCTATCTCTCTCCCTGCCTCTCTCTAAAATAAAATATAAAATAAATTAAAATAAAATAAATGGTCTTAAGCAAGCCACTTCCCCTCTTCAGGACTGTTTTCTCACCTGTGATATATGTCTGTACTTCTCTACAGTGAAGATGAAATGACAAGTCAAGTTCTTAGCACAGTGTTTAGTATATAACTTATTCTCAAAAAGTCTTTCTCCTTCTGTCACATGATAAAAAGTTAGAGTAGAGACAGGACTTAGTGGCTGCATCCCCAGAACGAAGTCCATTCATAATCAGCAGTCACTAACAAAGAGCAAGGATGGCCAAATGCCTCTGGGCTGTGAACACTTACTTGCTCTTTCATCTGCAAAGTGGGGATTATTGTTTATCAAGATCACCACTGTCACCACTTAGCAAAAGAAGATACAATTGGATTTTTCCCCATGTCTGGAAGCTGTCTTGACCCCATCCAGATCCAAAGGACCCCTGAACTTTCAAGCCTTCCCCTTTAGAGGGGAGGTAGTCCACAAGCAACACACAGAGGAAAATAAGCAGGCAGCCGGCAGGGGGGAGGGCGTGGGTGGCCTCCCTGACAGCTGGTTTTTACAGACGTTCAAAGGAAAATGAGTTCACCCCCCAGGACCTGTCTGTGTGCTGGCAGATCCCAAACCCGAAGCATAGGCCTCTCTAGCCTGCCCAGAGCAGACAATCTAATGAGGACGTGCTGCTAACTTAAGCCCACTTTGGGAGGTGCCCACAGCCTCAATGGGGAATCACCACCGTGCTCTGGAGGAGATGGTTAATCATCTGACGTGGTCACAGGAATGGTGAAAACAGAAAAGGGCTGAACAGCCTCTCAGAAAGGCAGGCTCCCAAGTGGCAGGCTCGGAAGGGTAGTGCTCACTAAGTGTTTGCTCCCCATATTGCGTCGAGCTGGACAGAATAGATTATTAGGGTTTAAGGTGCATTTGGGTGCTATTTGGTGACAGGGGGCCAATTATGTCCCCAGCTCTGTCCCACCTTTTATTCTTCCTCTTCAGTGGCCGGCAAACTCATTAGTCAACAGAGCCAAATATCAACAGTACAACGATTGAAATTTCTTTTGAGAACTAAATTTATAAAACGTAAACTATATAGGTAGGTACATTCCTTATCGAGGTAGCGCCCACATGTGGTATTCTGTGGAAGAGCCACACTCAAGGGGCCAAAGAGCCACATGTGGCTCACGAGCCGCAGTTCGCCGATCAGGGCTAGGTGGAGTTCCTGTAGGAGACAGAACTTTGGCCAAATGGAAGCAAAAGAATCTCACAGTTATTAGTTGGGCCAATGCCCAGTACAACAAAGCTGGATTTTTTAGAAAAGGCTAGTTTAAGTAGCATGAACTATCAAGTTCACCTTCTTCTTAATCCAAATCAGAACCTTAACTGGACACAGTGAAGAGGATCGCTGGACATTAGGCTGATGGCTGACACCACTCACTAGACCAGGCGTCCCCAAACTATGGCCCGGCCCGCAGCCGCATGCGGCCCCCTGAGGCCATTTATCCGGCCCCCACCACACTTCCGGAAGGGGCACCTCTTTCATAGGTGGTCAGTGAGAGGAGCACTATATATGGTGGCCCTCCAACGGTCTGAGGGACAGTGAACTGGCCCCTTGTGTAAAAAGTTAGGGGACCCCTGCAGACAGACAACTGCAGAGTGAGAGGTTAAGGCTAGTCCGGACCTTAGCTCGTCTGCCCAGAAGGTATCTCAGCCAATGACTGATGGAGGTAGGGGTATAAAAGACGACCCTCTGGTCTCAAAGAATGTCCTTCAGTGATGAGGCAGGAGGGTAAGAAGCTAGGGAAATTCCTTGACAGGTGGAATAAAGGAATCTGAGACAATATAATAAAACGAGGCCAAACAACTTGAGCAATTTACAGCCAGCTAGTGAATCACATGATTTTATGTTCCCTAACCAAGGACACTTAGAAGCAAATGGTTTACACGTGTCTGGACTGTCCTGTAGCAGACCAGCCTCAGACCTGGTCCCTCTTTGATAACGTTCTTTTAAAACATAAAACTAACCGGAAAATCATCCGGACCCCTATTTACACACAGTTGGATGAGTCCATTTATTGAAGGACACACCTGGAACATTAATGAATATTCTTTTAAGACCCTCCCTTGAGACCCCCCCCCAGGATTCCTTGGCTAAAGAACGATGAAAAGCCTCAAAACAAAGGACCCAGGGGTGCAGCTCTCTTGAGAGCACACCCGCGCCTTTCTCCCCTAGGCCAGTATTTGCTCTTTCTCCTAAACTCTAAGGGACCCCATGAGACTTGCCACCAGGGGAGCAGTGGGCAGCGGCAGCCTGTCTCAGGCTCACCTACCCCTGAACCTGTCTCCAAGGCCCCCTGTGTTTTCTGACTTTCCAGGGAGTAAACAGCAGCCCTGCCTGGGCTCATTCCTGTCACTGGGACTTGGACTTGTCAATGAGATTCCGCAGCCCAGCATAGCTTATTTCTTTCCTATAACATATTAAGGAGCTAAAGCAGTCTCGCCTAGACTCTTCCCTTGTCGCTTCTTCTATCCTAAGCCCTCCCCTCTGTTGCACTGTCCCCAGCTTTCATAAACATACTCTCAAAGTCACCTGGACTCGTGCTGTGAAATCTTTCCTGCACAAAGTCAAGAAGCCACACACCACCGGCCCGCCTGACGCAGACCCGCTCCAGGCCCAGACCCGGTCTGGTAATAATGGTAGCGTATATACTCTAAAGTTGGAATCAGCAAATGACAGCCCAGTGAACCAAATAGGACCTGTCATCCATTCAACTCATTTCCCTGTGCCTAGACAGAATCTGGAAGAGAGCGGAGAAAGGAAATGTTTATTGAACAGAATGGAATAAAATTGAACCTCAAAAGACCGGCCATATTTGGTCAGGGTTGGGAAAGGAAGGAAGGTGTACACATAGGTCCTCAGACATACCAAGGGCTTTTATACACACTGTCCCATCTGCCACCAGCATCAGCCTGTCTCCCACACACCATCACTAGCTAACCCGCTTCATCACTTATTCTTCAAGTCTCAGCTTAGATCTGTCCCAGCTTGAGTTCACTGTCCCTCATCTGTGATGCCTCAAGTACTTGTGTCCGCCCCTCAAGGACATTCTCTGCTAGTGTATTAGGTCTGTAAGTTTGCTCTTCTGTCTCCCCACCGCAATGTTGGCTCCATGGGGACAGGGACCTCACCTGAATTGGTCACCTCTGTGATCTCAGCATCTAGCACAGTACCTGGCACAGGGTGAGCCAGCAGCACCACATTTGAGGAATTGAAAGTCTACTCTCTTGTCATTCTGACTCTTTTCTTTCTAACATTTCATCTAATGTTTGTTAGATGTTATAAAGGTTTCCTAAACAAGCCGAAAAGTTGAAAGGTGCACACAATAAACACTTAGATTCAACAACTGTTAGTATTTTTACATCTTATATTTTTAAAATGATATCAAACGTTCTTTGCGCATTTGCTCTAAGCCAAGCACCTGGTAGATGCTTGGCAAACATTATTTGTTTAATCCTGACAAACAGCGTAGAAGGTAGACACTGTTGCCCTCCCCATTTCACTGAGAACGCTGAAGCTTAAAGACATTCCACCCCTCTCCAAATCCAAACAACCACGAAGCGTTAGGCTCAGAACTAGAGCTGGGGTAGCAGCCTGAACTCCGGACTACTAAGTAAAGCTGTCTCATGACCCCCCCCCCAAACCATGTGATGTGCTGGGGGTCTGTTATTCTGGGGAGACTGAGGCAGCTCCTGGAGAGATGAATCCAGACAGCAGCTGAAAGGCACACTGGGCCAAGGCGAGGAAACATAGCTGAGGTTTGGTGGCCAGTCATCAAAGAGATTGACTCCACCAGCACCCAGCCGGCCCTCTCTTCTCTGCCATATATCTCTGACACGACCATTATTGGTGACCGGGCTCAGAGGCTTGCCATCTTGTATGATCTGAATTGATCCAGTAAAGAATTCTCTGAAAAGCACTATTAAGATGATTTATAGTCTAATTTTGGTTGCTATAGATTCCAGAGGGGAGAAAAAAAAAAATCTCCCACTTGCTTGGAATTCAGGCAAAGGTTCCAGTATTGATAGAGAAGCATGGCTGGCCGGGAAAAAGTCATATATATATTTTTTAAGTTTACAAATACCACTCCTGGTTTGGGGTTGCTATAGGAACCGAGGGCCTGGGGGTGGGGTGGGGGTGGGGAGAGCTCAATGGATCTCAAGCTCCGGAAAGCTGATTGATAGGTTTCCTGAATGCTGTTTAGACACTTCTATGCTAGGAGACAGATAACATCATTTATTTATTAAAATATATGTTAAAACACCAGTTGCCTCTCTTGCCCTGGCATTTCGTTGTAATCATTGTTGTTAAGGAATTGTACTGATAGGAGGGAAAGGCAGCCCCATTAGGGAGCTAAGTGCCATTTTGCGGGGGTAACCGCACAGGGCTTGCGGCAGGCCCGCCTGCCCGCCCACGCAGGGTGCGTAATTACACTAATTTGGCGTGATTGATTGCTTCACCATCCCCTACTCGACCCCGCGGGGCTTTGAGGATTTTGAGGTGAGGCTAATCCCAGTAAAGACTTCTGCTTCTAGCTGTGAGGGGCTCTGGCTGGGCTTGTGTCCAGCTGAGGCCTCTGATTTCTGTCTTCTCTGTCACTAGGCTGACAGCCCAGCCTGGATGACTGGCACTTTGCTCCCTGAGCTGAGCGGGTGTCATCGGGCACAGGGGCCAGACGTGCATGGCCTGTCAAAGGTGACACAAGCTCAGGAGACGGCCCATCGCTGCAGTCAAGACCCCAGTCTTGGCTATTGCTGGATTTGTGATGGAGGAAACCTCTTGAGCCTCTGTTTACCTCTCTGGAAATGAAGATACTGATACGGCCTCCATGTTTGCAGTGCTTGTCAGAGCAAAGCACTCCCATTAGGCCTCTGAGCGGATAAGCTCCTGCATTCCTCACACAGCCTGACAAGTTAGGTACTTCTTCGCTTTGCAGATGAGGAAACTGAGGCTGAGTTTCTGAGATGCTCAGAAACTGGAGAAGCAGCACAGCTCCTCGGGTTTGGGGGATTAGAGGAGAATGCACGTGGCCTGCTCAGCACAATTCAATGCTGGGGCAAGAGCTGGGTCCGAGTTGGTGCTCTGTAAGTATTATTGGGTATGTACTATTAATTTTACTTTTTCCAGTTTTATTGAGGCATAGCTGACAACTACGATTGTACATATGTCAAGTGTATAATGTGATTTGGTATGTGTGTATACCTTGGGAAATGAATACAACCACACAGTTACCTTTATGTGTGTGTATGTAATAAGAACACTTAGTCTACTAAGAAAATTGCAAGTGTTAGAAATACTGTAGTAATATTACTATAGTCACCAAGCTGGGCAGTGGGTCCCCAGTACTTTTAGCTTATAACTTAAGGTTTGTACCCTTTGACCAACACTCCCATTAATCTTATCATCATTGTTGACGGTGACCACGGTGGCAGCAAATCATGTGATTTCCCTCACCATCCAAAGCTCACCATGGTGACATTTGTCTGACAGTGTCAATAATCCCCAAGCTCTCCATTCCTCGTGATATCAAGTTAACCCTCACACCAACCCTGTGGGATGAACTTCATTGCCTCAAATCTACAGGGGAAGACCTTGAGTTGCCCAAAGATGAAATCACTGACTGGGGTCACGCAGCTGGTAAGAGCCATCTCTGGGATGTGAACCCTTCTCTTCACGGCTCCGCAGCTTTATACTCTACCGTGCGGGGACTCACGCAAAACCAGAGAGTCAGCTTTAGGGTGGGTCTCCCACAGTCCTTTACTCAGTCTGCACATGATGTGTGAATTCCTCTGCAACATCCCTGAGCAGGAAATCCTCTAGGCCTGTCTGGAACACAGGGGCTATGTTAAAGGGGCTCACTGCTCTACTGAGGGTGGCTTCATAGTTAGAAAGTTTTTCCTTACCCTATGCCCAAATCCTAGCCATCTCTGCCCTACAACGTGGGTTCAAGTCCCCAGAGCAACCTAGATACAACATCTTTCCTTTTTATATGCCAGCTCATCCCATCACACACTGGAGGAGAAACATCATCATGCCCACCTTAAACCGATTTCCCATTTGTTCATTTATACATTCTTCCATTCATCTACCCATTTAGTTATCTAATTACCCCACAAATGTTTTTTGAGATTCTACTGTGTTGCAGACACTGTGCTACACGGTGGACTACAGTGCTGGATGCCTCCCTGTGGTTGATATTTTATTTGGGAAGAAAGGCACTAGAAACTATTTTTTTTTAAAGTTATTTGATGGTGACTCTTAAGAATTATAAACATATATCATGAGGAGAAACAAGATTCTAAAAGAGAAATATAAGATTCTATAGGGGCCTGACAGATGGTGGCGCAGTGCATAGAACATCAGCTTGGGATGCTGAGGACCCAGGTTCAAAACCCTGAAGTCGCCAGCTTGAGTGCAGGCTTACTAGCTTGAATGTGGCTTTGCCAGCTTGAGTGCGGGATCATCAACACATTCCCATGGGCGCTGGCTAGAGCCCGAAGTTCTCTGGCTTGAAGCCCAAGGTCTCAAGCTTGAGCAAGGTGTCACTGCATCGGCTGAAGTCCCCCCAGTGAAGGCACATATCAGAAGCTACCAATGAAGAACTAAGGTGACACTACTGCAAGTTGATACTTCTTACCTCTTGCCCTTCCTGTGTGTCTCTTTCTCCCTCTAAAAAAAAAAAAAAAGATTCTATGGGGGCACTTAGAAAAAAACAGGAATTGATTTGGCACAGGAGGTGCTAGAAGGCAAGAGAGGTATGATATCTCCAAGGGGAAAACATTCCAGGAATATAAGCAGCATGTGCAAAGACCCTGTGGTCAGAAAAAAACTCAGCATGTTTGAGGAACGAAAAGAACAATGTGGCTGCAAAAAGTAAAAGGGAAAGAGTGGAGGTTATGCTGGAGCCTGAATATCCCATTTCTTGCATCTCCTCCAGCTTTTTATAAAGCAGAAAAAACAGAAAAGGGGTCTCAGGTAGAGCCTAAAAACTGGAAACAAGTCAGGCTAATTAATCTTTTGCTGGACTGTGATTTCTGAATATATTTATATATGTAAATGCTGTGTCTGTGCCATTGTCACCATATTTAAACTAACAGCTATGTTTCCCCACAACCCCTTCCCTATAGGGTTCTGGTTTAAAATTATTTAAAAAAAAAAACCACAAAACAAAACAAACCCTTGTGGGGGATTTTTGAAGGCAGAGATTAAGCCACAGCTAGAGCCCCCAGGAGGCCAATAGGTCTGATATGGTGAGGTATAGTCACACATGTCCTTGGGGAGCTCCTGCTGTCCTCACTCTCTTCCATTGTGCTACTTCAAGCTTATCTGCCTGATGGCTGGCCCTGACGCCCCACGGCAGCCCCAGGCCATGGCCAGGTGCCTGGCTGTGCAGTCATGGAGGTGTCGCCACACGTAGTCAATGTCCCTGCACAGCCCCTCTCTGCTCACTTCTTCAGTTGCATGTGCTCAGAGTCTCCCATTTCCCACCCCGGCCAGTCTTTGGGCACACTGTCAGTGTCTCCTCCTGTTTCTCCGGGTCCCTTTCCGGGCTCTCATCTCCCCGGCTCCTCACACAGGTGCCCGAGCTCTAATTCCTCTAAGAAATCCTTGCTCCTTAATACTCAAGCTCACCTTTCCCTGTGAAGCCTGACTAACACAGTGACTAACACCAACCTGAAGGAAGGGAAAGGAAGGGAAGGAGAGAAGGGAAAGAGGAGAGAAGAAAGGATAAAAGAGATCAGAGAAGACAAGACAAACCACCCTCCCTTTAGATCTCATCACACCGACAAGTCCTTGAAGGAGACCCCAGTTGGGGCCTTCAGCTGCGGTCACCTACCGTGTTCTCTGATCTGAGCGGGTCACTTTTGTTGAGCTACTGCCCTTCATTTCTTAGCTGTGGAGAAATAGGATGCCTTGTTGCCATCAGGAAACACGGAGATGGTTTAAAATGAGCGCTCAGGTGCCATGAGAGGTCAGAATGAAATTCTAGCCCCTCCCCTTCCCATGTCTGCATTTGCATTTCACACTCACCCTCCCTGTTGGGAGCACCCAGCCCTGGTTCCCTTCATCACCCGAGGACCAAGCCTGAGCATGGTGTCTGCGGTGCAACGGTGTGGGCTCAACCACCAGCTCCGCTGCGTTCTAAAGACAGACCTTGGCCCAGTGACCCCGCCTCTCACTCCCTCCTCTGGAAATGAAATAATAATCATGGGATCTGAAAGAGTTCAAGGAGACAGTGGATAGAAAGTTCTAGGCACAGCGTCGGCATTTCGCAAGTGCTATTGTTGTCTTCGTAGTGGCTACAGCGAGTCCGGTTTCCTCCACCTGTCTTCCCGTCTTCGAATGGAGTAAAATATACGAAAGTGACTCATAATTTGTTCCACACTTTTTATAGCGGCATGTGCAGGCTGCTTACTATCAGAGTTCTGCTGCCCCTTTATTTGTGCCCTTTCCCTTGGTCCTTAAACTGCCAGTGAAATCGACATGGCTGACTCTCCTATTTGGCTAACTCATAAGCCATTCCCAACCTCTGCTTACCTCCCACTTTAAGAGAGAGTGGAAACACACCGGAGAGCAGCTTCTCTGTTCTTCCCACAGCTCTGAGTGGACATGTGACTCAGTTCTAGTCAATGAAATGTAACGGGGGGGGGGGGGGATTCCTAAAGAGTTGTATCAGGAAAGGCTTTACTTTCCTGATAAAAGTGAGCACTTCCCCTTTCTTCCTGTCCTGATGTGGATGTGATGCTGGTGCAGTAGCGGCCGTGAGTTGATCCAAAAACCTCAGAGACAAATATCTGTCCTTGTATCTTTTCTAATTTCTCTTTGGATAGAGCGGTGTGATTGCCATTTTTTGTGTGTCAGTATTTCTGTTACTTGCATATAAAAATGTTCTTAACTGATACCAGGGGTATTAGTATGCCTCTTCTACATATAGGGGTGTGGAGGCTCAAAAGGCAAATTTCAAAAGTTCACATGGATTTTAAGTAGCAGAGTCAGAATTCAGTCCCAGGGTCTGCCAAGCTCCAAAGCCTAAGCTCTTAGCCTGTACTGCTCTGCTGTCCTCAATGATTAAACAATTCCTTACTCTGCCTTCCCTCCTCCAGATAGAAGTCCCATTCTGAAATCCAGTCTGGGTCCTAGACCCTCCGTAAATCTTTCCATGGGTAATCCAGTCCACAGAGAACTCTTGCTGCGTGGATTCCCATGTCTTCATTTCTACAACGTGGCATTACTGGTTTTCTAAAACTTCCAGTGCATTGTACTTTGGGCCCCACCCCCACTGTACACATGCTTCTTTTTTGAATGTTTATTGTACTGATTGGAGAGAGAAAAAGGAAGGAAGGGAGAGAGGGAGAAAGGGAGAGAGACAGGAACATGGATCTGCTCCTGTATGTGCCCTGACTGGGGACTGAACTATATACACATGCTTCTTCAGAGCAGAAAAGCCAGCTAGTATAGACTGAAGATCGGGGGATTTGGAAATTGGTTCACATCTACCTCTTGCCTGTTGTGTGGCTTTGGGGGAAAATCAGTTCATCAGCCTGATTTATAAAAATGAAGATCATAATGTTGCCTTAAGGTATTAGTGAGAAAATTATTTGTAAAGCAATTAGCAGAGTGCCTGACTCATCATGGATGCTCAAAATGATAACGAGCACTGGTAATACTGTGTGTTTTATTTCTTGTGTGCTGTCGTAGAGTGTGGCAAACGGACGACAAATAGAATGAGTTCAATAAGCAGCCATTAATAGAATGGTCCATTGACTATTTCATTAAGAACTTACTGAGATGTCATTTTTATTCCAGACAATGTGTTAAGTATTTGATTTTAATGATTTTTTTTAAAAAAAAGTCAAATAAAATACCCCTGTCCTGGACAAATGAACAGATAACTATAATACAATGTGACAGATTCAATAATAAAGAAATTCACAGGGTTTTGGCGGCACACAGTGGAAGGGCACTTATCCAATCTAGGAAGGCTTCCAAGAGGAGGTCCCAAATCGACTCCTAAAGTAGAAGAGTAGAAATTAGATTATGGGCTTTGTGCTTGCCTTCCAGCCCCCACATAAGTTACAGAAGCAGCAGACAAAGGAGTGGCGTTTGCACATCTGTGAGTTGTGACGCCGATTCGTGTTTTTAGTAATTGCTTTTGCATCGTAGGACCCTTGTCTAGAGGCTGGGTTAGTTGGAAACAAGCCTCCCTTTCAAGTTCACTTTCATTTTGGCTTTTCCTCCTTTGTGGTAAACACGCAAGTCATTCTGTAAACTCTCTCCCATTCCCTTTCAGGCAGGATGCATATTCTTAGAAGCAGCCTACTGAGAAACAAAGGTTAATTCTGCAGGGAATGAATTGCCAAAGCCATGTTCTTATTTGAAGTTTTGATTGAGGGAAGCAACGTGGGTTGTTCTTTGCTTTACAAAGTTCCCTCACATCTCCATCAGAGGCAGATTTGTCAGCGGGGCTCCTCGCAGGGGCCAAAGGCACTAGTGAGATTTTGAATCTATTTTTTTTTTTTTTTTTTGTGACTGATTTTAGAGAGAGAGAGAGCAAAGGAATGAGAGAGAAAGAGGGAGAGAGAGAGAGAGAGAGAGAGAAAGAAAGAGACATTAATTTGTCATTCCACTTAGTTATACATTCATTGCTTGATTCTTGTATGTGCCTTAACGGGGGATCAAACCCTCAACCTTGGTATATTGGAACAACACTCTAACAGACTGAGCTACCCAGCCAGAGGCTGATTCTTCTATTCTTCTTTGGCTGGAGATGGGCTTTGTCATTGCTTACAGGACCTTTGGTAAGGGGTGCTTGGTTGGAAGGCTTCAGACCTGCCGGCCCCGCTGCATACAGGGTGCTGTCAAGTCGGTGGGCAAGAACCAGGCTGGCAGTAGCACAGTGTGTCCGTAAAGTCATGGTGCACTTTTGACCCGTCACAGGAAAGCAACAAAAGATGATAGAAATGTGAAATCTGCACCAAATAAAAGAAAAACTCTCCCAGTTTCATACCTATTCAGTGCAGTTTGATGTGGGCTCATGCACAGATTTTTTAGGGCTCCTTAGGTAGCTATCCCGTATAGCCTCTACAGACTCGTCACTGACTGATGGCCTACCAGAACGGGGTTTCTCCACCAAACTGCCGGTTTCCTTCAACTGCTTATCCCACCGAGTAATGTTATTCCTATGTGGTGGCGCTTTGTTATAAACGCACCAATATTCATACTGCACTTTGGTCATGGATTCAAATTTAGCGAGCCACAGAACACACTGAACTTTCCTCTGTACCATCCACATCTCGACTGGCATGGCCATGGGCTGCTCCACTGTATACATGGTATTACGTCATCATCTGCGCATGCGCACATGCTGCCACATCATCCTGCAGAAACTGGAAGGGTTTTCCTTTTATTTGGTGCAGATTTCACATTTCTATCATCTTTTGTTGCTTTCCTGTGACCAGTCAAAAGTGCACCATGACTTTATGGACACACTGTACTTAAATAGGAGCCCCTTATCTGGTGCATTTATATATACATACATATATATATATATATATATATATATATATATATATTTATATATATAAATTTTTACAGTGACAGAGAGAGTCAGAGAGAAGGACAGACAGGGACAGACAGACAGGAACGGAAAGAGATGAGAAGCATCAATCGTCAGTTTTTCGTTGCGCGTTGCAACACCTTAATTGTTCATTGATTGCTCTCTCATACGTGCCTTGACTGCAGGCCTTTAGCAGATCAAGTAACCCCTTGCTCAAGCCAGCGACCTTGGGCTCAAGCTGGTGAGCTTTTGCTCAAACCAAACGAGCCCTCACTCAAACTGGCGACCTTGGGGTCTCGAACCTGGGTCTTCCACATCCCAGTTTGATGCTCTATCCACTGCACCACCGCCCGGTCAGGCTATCTGGTACATTTATAAAATATCAAAAGATGATAGAAATGTGAAATCTGCACCAAATAAAAGGAAAACCCTCCCAGCTGCATCCTCAGTTGGTCGCCATGCTCCTGGCATGCTGCTGTGCTCCAGCCGGGAGCCTCTGACTGGCCCTGCGTGGTCTGCGGGAATGGGGCGTGGTCTCTAAGGGCTTCCCAGAGCTTCTCTGTGCTCTCTGACCAGGTAGCCTGCGGGGCGCCTCGTTCACTCACAGATATCAGTTGTACCACGGGCAATTCCAAACAGGAGTGGACAAGCATGGCTACCCCCTATATTTTTGACGTTCCTTGTATTGTACATAAAAGGAAAGTGAGGGGTTAGAATTCACCCACCAAGCTCTGAACCCATGCGGCTGTTGGCCAAGAAGGTGAGACATTTTCTCAGCCATCTGTTTACAGAAGGCACATTTCTCTAATGCACGAAAAGGTGCAGTTGAGGCTAACCTGAACTCTATGTATAAGACAATTGTAGCGCTTGCTTTTATCCTAGAAAGGGGCCAGAAAATATGCATTGTAAGCCACTTGAGAACTGGGTTCATGCATTTTTCCCTACTTGGGGAGCTTAGATATGACCTGCCTTATCATATCCTTTTAAAGGACCTTGAAAAGAATTTATTCTCATGAATGCATTAGTGAATAATGTAAAACTTGCTGATGATTCCGTGGGATAAATAGGCAACTTAATAATATTCAGGATGACTTTAGACTATGCCAAGTGCTAAGAAGTAAATGAATAGCGTGGTGTTCATGCAGTGATGGGGGAAGGGTGTTACCTTAAATAAGTGGTCAATAAAGCCTTCCTTAATGATTAGCATTTGAGCTCAGAGTGAAGTGAAGGTACAAAAGGCTGAGACACTGAAAAGCCAGGGGTCCAAGGTATTCAAAGAGTCCAACAATCGCCCTGGCCGGTTGGCTCAGCGGTAGAGCATCGGCCTGGCATGCGGGGGACCTGGGTTCGATTCCCGGCCAGGGCACATAGGAGAAGCGCTCATTTGCTTTTCCACCCCCCCTCCTTTCTCTCTGTCTCTCTCTTCCCCTCCCGCAGCCAAGGCTCCATTGGAGCAAAGATGGCCCGGGCACTGGGGATGGCTCCTTGGCCTCTGCCCCAGGCGCTAGAGTGGCTCTGGTTGCAGCAGAGCAATGCCCCGGAGGGGCAGAGTATCGCCCCCTGGTGGGCAGAGCATCGCCCCTGGTGGGCGTGCCGGGTGGATCCCGGTCGGGCGCATGTGGGAGTCTGTCTGACTGTCTCTCCCCGTTTCCAGTTTCAGAAAAAAAAAAAAAAGAGTCCAACAATCTAACTAGAGGGAAGTGGTACGTGGATTTCCCGGGGCACCTATCTGAGGGAAGGAGAGCTGTCCAGGAAGAGCAGCTGTGCTTCCATCTGGGTCCTGACATTGTTCTTATGCTCAGAATCAATCGATGCCTTGCTATTCTTGGTGGGCAGAAAGTCTTTGCAAAACTTGACCTCTCCCAAGTGTTATCAATAGAGCTAATAGTGATGCTGTCAGAAATGTCCACTAATCGCCAGACATCAGGGGGCTTTCTGCGTTCAGTGCTCTCGGTTCAGAATTTCTACTGCCCTTGGAATGTGTCAATGTGTGTTAAAGACTCTTGCCTTACAGAAGTTCAATTATGGTGTGATATTGATTCATTTTATGGCTTTTATTTTTACATGTTTATGTGTCTGTTTTCAGCAACTGCCTCTGCGTCTCTGGGGAACAAGGGCCCGGTATCTTTCCACTTTGCGCTCCAACACTAAAATCGTGTGTATTTCAAAATAGGTATTTAGTGAATGCTTTTCCTCTCCGCTGATCCTATACCCAAGTGCTGTGTTGTTTAGATACTTTAGATTAACTTATCACATTGACAGACAGATAACTAAAAAAATCCAAAGTCACCTTTGTAGGCTGAAAACATTCACCTGTGCAGCGTAAACAACTTGAGGACTGGGTCCATGCATTTTTCCATGCTTGTGTAGTCTAGATACGAGCTGTCCTGTCGTGCCCTCTTAAAGCAGCGGTTCTCAACCTGTGGGTCGCGACCCCAGCGGGGTCGCCTAAAACCATCGGAAAATACATAATGCATATCAGATATTTACATTCTGAATCATAACTGTAGCAAAATTATAGTTATGAAGTAGCCACCAAAATTATTTTTTGGTTTGGGGTCACCGCAACATGAGGAACTGTATTGCGGGGTCATGGCATTAGAAAGGTTGAGAACCACTGTCTTAAAGGATACTACCAAGAATTCTCATAAGTGCATTAGGGAGTAATGTAAAACTTACTGAAGATTCCATGGAGTAAATAAGTAAACATTTTACATTGCACATCAAGTTCAACCACCTAAAGTCTCTCTGTGAGCTTTCTTTTAACCAAAGTGCACTCTCCAATACTGTCCAGGTGTTGCGTTTCTCTCTCCTTAATTTCCTGAAGAGTCACCAAACTCACTGACATCTTCTCTTCCCTGATTCTTGGAGCATACTATTGTACTCTGTTTAAGTAGAGTTTTCATAGCAGCTTCTAAGAGAATATGATCATCTCCACACTGCTTGTCTTATAGTCCCATGAAATGTTTTTTTGTGGGTTTTTTTTTTAGCAATAGGTGCTTAATTAACAGGTTACTAAATTCACAATAGCATAGTGCAATCGATGAGGTACTGTGTTATGAACAAAACAAGAGCTTCTAGCCTTTCTCAGACTACTGAAACTCCAGCCCATATTTGGGTTGCTAGTGGAGTTATAGGTGAGCTTCATCATCAACCGATTTCCTTGGCTCTGGATGTGCCAGAACAGAGTAATTCCAGGCTGTTAAACAGTGAATAACTTCCAAGTCTGTGCACATACATGTGGATGGGTATAAACCACCTCTTACCCAGTTACTTTAGGGTTTAGAAACTAGTCTAATGCCCCAAAGCCAGTGACACTGGGACCCTCAATAGAAACTGCTCCACAAATTCCTCCTTCTTTACACAGACTCTCAAAGACATCTGCCTTGCCAAATGCTCATAGTCCCTACCCGGATACATGTCGCAGTGACAGTGAACTACTCAGAGACCAGATGAAATGCTCTGAGGAGCCGAGGGGAGGCAACAGCCCCAGTCAGCAGACCAAAGGACTGAAGCCCCTCCCCAGCCTCACTCAGATATTTACTAGCCAGTACAAATAATTCAAGGAAGCAGAGAGCAGAAGTTTTCAGGTGAAGTAAAGGACAAGGCATATGCTGACTGCTAATCTCTGTTCTGAGAGCCTAAACATTTCTTGTTGCTAAATCCTTCCTTCTATTTTGCTGTTTCCAGCACGCCCTGCTTCCAGCATGGGTCAGAGAGGCCCCTGGATGCTCGTCCACTCAGGGCTTTCACCCTATGACACCTCTCTGTCTCTAATTATTGTCCTAACTCTGCATATTTTCAGAGCATATTCCAACAGATAACACTGCTCCTGGCCTCAGCTGGACCAGAGCAGGCACATGACCCTGAGGGAGCCAATTACTTTCTCTCTCTCTCTCTCCTGGGTATCTGGAATGGAGGCATGGAAATGCAGTTAGAAGCTGAACTGGAGGAGTCTGCAGACCGTGTGTAAGCAGGTGAGTGACAAGAGATGGTACAGTGAGAGAGAGAGCATGTCCCTGATGGCTTCACATTTCCCACGATGCCTCCTGCCTTTGTTTCTATGAGATTCTCTCTGTCATTATAACAGCTCCTATTCGTCCTCCTTTGAGTGCGTCTCTGGACCATACACCAAACTACCCCTGACCGAGAACCCCTTTCTCCAAACCGAGACAAGCTTCCCTTCTCTGTGAGCTCCCTGTGCACCTTGCTCACGGGGCTCTTCCTAACACACTGAAATGCAGTTCATCACTTACGGATTTCTTCCTTACCAGGCTGCCTGCAGACTGGAGACCAGGTCTATGAATCTGGCCCTTATCCCTACCACCTAACTCCGTGCTAGAGACATAGCAAATGCCCCAAAAATGTTGGTTGAATCAAATTGAGAACAAGGTCACCTACAGAATAAAATCATGTCCCTATCAGTTTGTTCTAAGCCTTTTACTGTTTCCACAGATGACCTGGGTTCCCCAATCAGCTTAGAGCCATGTCTTTATAACATGCACTAGTAGTCACAAGCCATTTTGGGGACTCTTTTTTTAAAAAATAAGTCCCTTCTCTTAATTACATCACTGCTGCCTGGGCTGAGCCAGCATAACCTCTGTGGGGGCTTCTGAATGAACCCAGCGGGCAGCCTTGCATGCAAAATACCGAAGACGGCTACCAGGGACATTTTTCATGATTGAATGAGCCCTCGACCCCCTCCTGTACAGACTAATGGAACCACACAGATGTGCCGGACATCTGTTTCTTCTGTTTTCTTCTGATCAGGCGGTGGCGCAGTGGATAGAGCGTTGGACTGGGATGCAGAAGACCCAGGTTCGAGACCCCGAGGTCGCCAGCTTGAGCACGGGCTTATCTGGTTTGAGCAAAAAGCTCACCAGCTTGAGCCCAATGTTGCTGGCTCCAGCAAGGGGTTACTCGGTCTGCTGAAGGCCCGCGGTCAAGGCACAAAAAAAAAAAAAAAAAAGTTTCTGTTTTCTTCTGATGACAAGAATCATGCAGTTGGAGATGATGTTACAATGGCATCACAGGTAATTTTGGTACCCATCTCCCCAGATCGGGATCCCTATCCCCACAATATCTATTTTGCTCTGCCCAAGCCTTCAGCAGCCCTTTATCCAAAATTTGGAACAGGTTCTACAAGACACAGTGAAGCCTTTCAGGTTTGTCTTTTCAGCCATCACAAAGAATACCTTGTGGCAAAAGCAGGGCATTGTCTTTTTCCTACAGACTGTGTAGTTCACCCAAAATGCTGCCATGTCAGATTTAATGAAATAAAACTTCAATCCGGAAAAGAATTGATGGCGTTAGTAAATTTTTTTTAAATCTGTATTAAAACAATATGAAAGGTTTATCTAAAAAATATGGTTGAGAAGCCTTGAACACAACGGAGCCTGGGTTAGCTCTGTAAGTCATCAGAGACAGTGTGGAAGGGTGGCCATCTATGCTCACCTCACCTCAGTTTTTCCAGGGCATTTCAGAATGAGCTAATAAAAAATAGTGAAGCATGTTTTACAGTGTAGTTCCTTGTGAAAAATCCATGAAACCTTAACCTTTATTCCTTGAGAGATCAAATATTTCAAACATTTACATGTCTATAATTATTACATACATGCACAGGAGTTTAATTCGACTTTAAATTGAGTAAGCCAGAATTATATATACATTATTTACTATGCCACTTGATCTATGTGGAGCTTCTCCTAGAAAGGCAGTTCTCAAAACAATACACACATTTGAATACCCAGTGGAGCTTTTAAGGTGCTTGCTCCTCAGATCAGTTACGTCGGAATCTCTAGGCATAAGCCCCAGACCTTGGCCTTGTTTAAAGCTCCCCAGATGTCCGACGCACAGCCCTGACAGAGAACCACTGTCCTCAGAAAGATTTAAGGATGCAAATCATCTATTCCTTTTAAACAGCAAACCTCTTACTTTCCGAAACCTGTCCTAAACCATCTCATCCAAACATGTCGGACCTAGACAACCTCCATGAAAAATTCACAAAACACAATTACTGTTAACTAGTGTTCATTTGTTGGAGGTCAGAGTAAACACTGAAAGCTGAGTTGCTATCCTGGGTGGGGGTGGGAAGCTATTGGTCACTACTCGGAATTAGTCACCAATTGTCCTGGTTGTCTTAGACCTTTGCCCTCCTGATTACAAAGTACAAGCTAAAAAAACATGAAATAATGCCAACAACCCTTCAAAGAGAATAAGCAAGACTTTTTAGTGGTGTAGACAGGACATCATATCCTCCCGATATAAAACATTTAAGTTAAATATTCAACCATTATTCAGTTGGTCAACAATTATGATATGGCTACTGGTGAGGTAAAGTGAAATCTATACAATATCATTGGAGTAATGGATACATATCCCTGGAGAGAATGTTCAGGTTGGAAGGTACTTCAGCAGTCAAACAATCCAACTACTTTATCCTATGTCTTCTGAAGCCCAGAGAGGACTAAAGCTAAGGTTCCTAATTCTAAGACCATCAATCTTACTCCTTAGCCTAAAAGTCACTTTTTCTGGATCCCATCAGCAGCTGACTTTTTCCATAGGTGAAGTGGGCAGAGCCAAGACCTGAACTCGAGCCTCTCCCTCCAAGTCTAGAAGAAGCACAATGGTCCTAGCCCCAGATGAACCAAACACAGTCCTGTCTCAGCTGCCAGCGCAGGGAAGCAGGAGCTGAATCCTCTTGGAAAGGACAGTTCACCTCTTTGAACCTCGGTTTTCTCATAAGTAAAATGCATAAAATGAAAACTCTGTCTTGAAGGATAACTGGGAAAGTAAAGTGAGATCACTAGGGGTCAGCAGACTTTTTCTGTAAAAGGGGGAGATAGTGAATATATTAGGCTTCGTGGGCCAGATGAGGTCTCTGTTGTATATTCTCTCTCTCTTTGTTACAACATTTTGAAAATGTAAAAAATAGCCAAATAAACGTTCTTATATCCTGGGCCATACAAGAGCAGGCCGTTGTCTGTAATTTACCATGGCCTTTATCAGAGGAGAAGTGGAGTGGGGAAGGTGGGAGGGGGGACAGGGGAGATAAATGGTGGTGATGGAAGGAGACCTGACTTGGGGTGCTGAACACCCAATATCATATACAGATACTGTATTATAGAATTGTACACCTGAAACCTATATAATTTTATTAACCAATTTCACCACAGTAAATTATTATATATATACATGTACATATACATATATACATATATGTGTGTGTATATATATACATCGATATAAAGACTATATGGTCCAAGAATGCAGGAACCAAGCATGTCTTAATGCTGCAAATTCAGCACCAAGGACAGCACCCTGTGCTTGCTGTTCACTCACTAAATACCCATTAATGGTTTAAAAAGTCTAGTAAAAATTACTGTGCGTTTATTAAATGTTGCTATTGTTGTGTGCATAGCTACAACACTATGAGACAATATATAAAGGTATTGTGTACAGCGGGATTAAAAATGGTGAATTAGCTAATTAAAGAACTGAGAGGACCTGACCTGTGGTGGCACAGTGGATAAAGCGTCGACCTGGAAATGCTGAGGTCACCGGTTCGAAACCCTGGGCTTGCCTGGTCAAGGCACATATGGGAGTTGATGCTTCCAGCTCCTCCCCCCCTTCTCTCTCTCTCTCTCTCTCTCCCTCTCCTCTCTAAAATGAATAAATAGATTTAAAAAAAGATAATAAAACTTTATTTAAAAAAAGAATTGAGAGGAAAAATAGGAAACTGGGATCACAAGTGTCTAGGAAAATCTCTCAAGAGGGGGCATTGGTCTGAGCTTGAAGGATAGGGGAATTGTGGGTAACTGAAGAAGCTAATTATAAATGTGCTCCAAAGGAAGTAAGAAGAAAGCCATGTACCTGCCACGGTGCCATGTTTTATAGACATTACCAGGACAAGGTTATGGTGTAACAAATATCACCTTATTCTATGATTCCTTGGGCTATGGAATTCAATAGCTATTGGAGAGAGATATGGACAAATTCCCACAGGGATCTTTCCCCTAAGAACTGACCTCTTATCATTTTTTCAGTTTCAATGACAGTAGACTATCTCTGATGGCAAAGATGGCCCTGACTAACCAGTGAACATGAAAAGATACATACAGCTTTCTCATGACTCACTCTGAAATAAAGGGGAAATCTGACCGATTATCTTGGTTCAATGCCAAGATCTCAACAGTCATAGGCACTGGTTCTGTACAAAGATTGTGGCCAAGCCTGGAAATTTCAAGTGTCCCAATCCCCTGAGCACTACAGCTGTATCTTAGATTATTGACTGTGCACGTGTGTATGAACTGAAGGCCTGTTACTGAAAATCCAGTCCTAGGAAAGCATGGAGCAACTGTGCTTGAGGATCACATTAGAGAGAGACACTTTCTCCTTCTTCCTCCTCCCACCACATACACCTCCCATCACAACTTTCAGGGAGTTATTACCAGGCCACCACTGGGGTTTAAGATTATGTTAATCAGATCACCAAACGACGTGTGACTCAATTTATACCTCCAAGCTTGTGGATAGTAAAGTGCCAGCCATGTAAACATGATCACATTTAGTTCTCCTCGTTCCAGATGAGGAGATAGTCTCAAAAGTGAAATAACTTCCTATCATTCACCAGGTAAACGACAGAGTTAGGTCTCTCTGCCTTTTCACTAAACCATATGGTTTACCCAAAGAATGCATTATACGTGACGAGCATCAACTCACTTCCCAGAAATGGAGTTTGCATAGCAGAAGGCTTTGACTCTCTAAACAAGGGTATGACACTCAGGGAAGGCAGGTAGAAGGAAGATAAACTTGAAAGTTGTTTTCCTCAGATAGAGAAGAGAAACCCTAGACTTCATCAATCAAGCAAACAGGTTCCCAGGGTCTTACGTGAGTGCTGGAGCTTGGATGACGATGACACCCACAGGGTTGTTAGACCGCTGTGACAGATGAAATGTGCACAAAAATCAGGACCACGGTTGCAATTCAGGCTTCATGAAGCTGCTGTCAGGAGTCGTCGAGAAGAAACAGGCATAAACCAAGGAAACAAAGCATAGCCCACTCCCTGACCACTACGTGCATATGCTAGGTAGACTGCTTCAAGTACAGACACTAGTATTAGGTCAGTTTCATTCAATGCTTAGAGATCGATCAATAAAAAATGTATACGGTGCCTGTGTGTCTAGCAAAAAAAAAAAAAAAATGAAGAAAGAAAAAAAGAAACAACCTCACAGTGCTTAGGTTTCTTAAAGCACCGACCCTGAGTAAACCAGGCAGGGTCAAGTCTGTGATAGACTTCTGCTGTCCAATTTAATATTTAATATTTTAATATTTAATCCTAAAGCTATGTGCTTGATTTCTTAGGTTACAGAATATTAAAATGCGCAGCTATTAAAAGCGCTGTGTTTTGGTTCAGGAAGAGAGCACAGCCTTTCCTAAGGGACAGGTGACTCTGGCTGTCATGCTTTATTTGTTTTTAAAATCATGGAGTTATTTCTTAAATATTTATTATTAATGCAACAATAATGCCACCTGGTATTTATATAGTACCTAGTCTTCTGAGTGTGCTGGCTGAATATTATCATCTGTCTTTATGAATTTCACTGTCAGGAAAAAGACTGAACTAACTTTTGTCTTCTTACAGATGAGAAAACAGGCCCAGAGAGATGAAAGGAGTTTCCCCAAGTCACAGAGTAAATCTATTGGATTTACTCATGGAGACGCTGCTCACGCTGGTGTTGCTTGGCTGTAATAGTAAAATTTCTTCCACAGCTTTCCAGAGCAAGGTCCTCTCCACCATGTTTTTACTGCTTACTCTCATAAACCTTCACCTATAGAGGGATGGATGTAGGATAAAGACACATACATGGTATTACAAATGACTTATTCATTGAAGAAATACTTAAGCTTCTATCTACTCTGTGTCATGCACCAGGGCACTATCTAAGTCCTAGAGCTGCTTTTTAAAAGATTTTATTTATTGATTTGAGAGAGAGGAGAGAGAGAAAAGGGGGGGGGGGGAGTAAGAAGCATCAACTTGTGGTAGTTGCTTCTTCTATGTAACTTGACCAGGCAAACCTGAGATTTCAAACCAGCGACCTCAGCATTCTTGGTTGATGTTTTATGCTCTGCAACACCACAGGTCAGGTGCCCTAGAGCTGTTTTATTTTCTATTGATACTGTAACAGATTATGATAAATTTAGCAGCTTAAAGCAAATACATGTTCATTATCTTACAGTTCTGGAGGTCAGAAATCCTAAAATTGAGGTGTCAACAGGCTGTATTCCTGCTGCAGGCTTCAGGTAAGGATCCACGCCATTGCCTTTCTAGCTTCCAGAGGCCACCCGCATTCTTTGGCTCATGGAATCCTCCTCTGTCCTCAAAGTGCATCATTCCAACCTCTGCTTCCATCATTCTACCTCCTTTTTCTGGCTCTGACCCTCCTGCCTTCCTCTTATAAAAACCTTGTGATTATATGGGGCCCGCCAAGGAATCCAGGAGAGCCTTCCCATCTCAAGATCTTCAAAGCCCTTCCGCTATGTGGACGGACATGTCCGCTGGATGCAGCGATTGCAAGGACAAAGACTTCTTCAGGGGAAACGGGACATTATTCAGCCGACCGCTGACTGTGATGATGTTTAAGGTTTGTTCTAGCCCTCACAGTAATTTCATTCAGTGGGGAAAAGGTGCACAAACGGATGATGACGAGAGATTGGGAGTAAGAGGACGGGCTTCTACCTCAGGCTAATTGTGTGAGGAAGACCCCAGGAGAAGATGATGTATAAAGCTAGCCTTCAAGTATGAATGGGAAATAATCAGGAAGGAGAGTAAGGTAGCATGTTGGAAGTCAGGAAGTCCAGGCACCGAAGATGCTTCAGGCAAAAGGCACAGCCTGAGCGGTGGGAGGCTGGTTTCCAGTTCATTGAATTCTGTTTCCAGTTGGTCTGTTTTGTTTCGGCAGGACCTCGAGTGATGGACAGAAAAAGGAATACCCGTGTAGCATAATAATGAGGAGCAGGAGCCTAGTGTCAAGCAATCTGGGCTTCATCCAAGCCCTGGCCCTTCTTAAAAGTTTACTTCTCTGATCTTTTATCATCTGTCAAATGGGAATAATGACGGGTATGTGGAGAATTGCTCCAAACATAAAATGAGATAATAAATCTAAAGCTCTAAGCACAATTCCTGACACCACTTAGTAGATGTTCAATAAACATTAGCTTCAATAAACATTGTTTGTTTGTTTGTTGCTTCTGTTTGGGCCTCTTTCTGCTCCAGGATGCTGAGATGGATTCAATTTTGACCTGGGCCAGGAAACCCTCTAGGAAGAGCAAGTGTCTCTCTCCTTAGAGAGCCTCGTCCCCAGGGAGCTATCCTCACATGTCTCTTCATGAAGCTGACAAGGACTTCTCTAGGGTGTTATGTGAGCTACTGAATTCAGGTCAGAGAAAGCAAGGCCATGACTGCCACTGCCGGGGCTGGGAAATCTTCCATAGCTGGAATCCCACATTTCTCTCTTCTTAGAAATAGGCAGGTTGGCTTATTCTTGGGGACGAACAAATAGCTGTGATTTCTGTTCGCTGGAGGAGTCCTAATTTGCCACCTTCTCCCTGCAATGTTGACAGCGGCATGTAGATGGCAGGAAGTTGCGGGACCTAGGCCAGGTCAGCGCCTAATAACCATATCTCTTCAGTCTAGTGACAGAACTTCAATTTACCCACCGACAAAATGAAATGTTTTAAGCTAGATGATTTGTAAGGCTTGTTCTCGATGTAAAATTCTACTATTCTACGGTGAGTCCGGAGCATAAATAGATGCCAACTACTGACGGGCAGCCTGGGCCGCTAGGGAAAGCTGGGCTTTGGGGTCAGACAAATGTGTGCTCGACTCCTTGCTCTGAGATTAATGCACAGGGCTACTTAATGTGCAGTCTCGGCTTCTGCAAAATGAGGATAAAAGTGCCAACCTAAAAAAGTTGGTAGAAAGACCACATGAGACATCATATGGAATGGAAAATCTGGCACAGAATGAGTGTTCCACAAGTGCTGAATGCAAATGTTGAACGGTGATGTGTCTCACCTCCACATTCCGTGGCCAGATCCTATCCTCAGAGGTCTTTCACAAGTTTAGTGTTTGCTATTATCCAAGTACTACGTGTCTATAGTTTAAAAAGTCAAGGTATTAAAAGGCTTAAGTGAAAAACAGTAGTCCCCGTCCTCACCCCTTCCCACCACGGATAACTGCTCCTCAGAGGAAATACTTTCTAACTTTTAGCCACTCCTGGTAGTTTCTCTCAATATTTCTAAGTAACAGGTTTATACTGTTGTTTCTTAATTTGTCAATTTTAACTTCCTGTGGATGGTACTGGAAGATGTAATCTTCTTTTCCCTTCCCTTTCCCCCCTCCCTCCCTCCTTCTCTTCCTTCCTTCCTTCTCTTCCTTCCTTCCTCTCTCCCTCTCCCCTCCCTCCTCCCCCTTCCTTCCTTCCTTCCTTCCTTCCTTCCTTCCTTCCTTCCTTCCTTCCTTCCTTCCCTCCCTCCTTCCTTCCTTCCTTTCTTCCTTTCCTTCCTTTCCTTCCTTCCTTCCTTCCTTCCTTCCTTCCTTCCTTCCTTCCTTCCCTCCTTCCTTCCTTCGTTTCTTCCTTTCCTTCCCCCCCCAGCTCCCCTTTTTCTCTCCCCACCCACATAGTCACAACTTGTTAATTTTGTAATAGTGCATTTTTGTTATATCATTAATCAGAATGTGCATCACTATAGCTTTTGAGTCAAGTAGAACACAATGATTCCACTTCTCCCCCATTCAGGTTTTGTTTTTTGCAAAGTGACTGCCTCCCTTCCCATTCTGACTGATTTTCTGTGCACCTAACATGAATTCTTCCCAGAAACCTTCACCAGATCTCCAAACTTGAATGTCAAAAAACTTATCAGTAAGTTATCGGTCTTTTACCTAAGAGCTACCCTGCCAGGACACCAGTGTAATCTTCTCCAATGTGGACTGGCTGCTCTCCAGATCTGCCACATAACTGTCACGCAGTATCACCAACCCTTCCCATCTTCCCGAGACTTTCTTTAGCCTCTCGCTCTTTAGAATCCCATTTCCATATTTTTAAGTTATCTATTCCTCCCTCCCTCCCTCCCTTTCTTCCTTCCTCCCTCCCTCCCTCCCTCCCTCCCTCTCTCCCTTCCTTCCTTCCTTCCTTCCTTTCCTTCCTTCCTTCCTTCCTTCCTTCCTTCCTTCCTTCCTTCCTTCCTTCCTTCTTTCCTTCCTTCCTTCCTCCCTCCCTCCCTCCCTCCCTGCCTCCCTCCCTCCCTCCCTTTCTTTTTTCCTTCTTTCCTTTGAAAGCCACGCCCTCCAAAAACTTTCTCAGGTAAATTTTTGATTCCTCGCCTGTCTGAAAACAGTCTTCCTTATAACCTCACTCTTGAGTAACTGAGTGGCTATCAAATTCTAGATTATAATTTTGAGGGCACAGATCTATTGTGTTCTGCCTTCTAGTACTAGAATTTCCATTGAGAAGGCTGATGGCAATTCCTTGTTCTTAATCCTTTCCATGTGATCTGTTATTATGCCCTTGAAGATTTTGAAGATTATCTCTGCCTCCTCAGCATGCTGTGGTTTTAAAATGCTGTACCTTATAATGAATTTTAAAATTTATTTTACTGGATACTCAATGAACCTCTACAGTCTGGGGCCTCATACCTTTCGTTGCTGGGTGATTTTATAGCATCTGTGCTTTGGCAGTCATTTTCCACCAGTTTCTGGTTCCTCTCTCTGCAATGTCTGGTGGTTATGTATACAGTTCCTATTTTTGTTCCTCTACTTTTCATAAATCTCTAATTCCATCTCTTTGACTTTTTTTTTCTACCTTCTTTGAAATTTCCCGAATTTTCTCTCTCAGCTATGCTTTAGAAAGTGTGTTGGATCTTCCATATTTTTTATTTGTAAGAGTTGTTTCTTGTTCTCTTACATTTCATTTTTCATAGCATCCTTTTCTTGTTGCACTGATGAAATATTTCCTCTAATTTCTGTGAGGATCAGCATTATCACCTATTTGAACTTAATTTCTGCTTCTTGTGTTAGTTCTGTTTTTCTTCAAACTCCATTTAACTATTTGTATGTTTTAGGTTCTTTTTCCCATGTTAAAGACATTCTCAAGCGACTGACCACCCTTGATTATGCATTAATATTTAAATGATGTGTGCATGCGTGCGTGCGCGCGCGCGCACACACACACACACACACACACACACACACACACTGATTGAAGGATCTGTGGATGAAGTTCATCAATTGAAATTCATGAAAGAACTTCCCTCTCATGAACAAAGACTTTCATTTGGGATAATTCCAAATGTTAGTCTCCGTAGTTACTATTTCTTGGTCCTTCTATTTATTATATCAGGCAGATTCTTCTCATCCTCTGTCTCGAGGTACAGTGTCACCATTCAGGACACTGACTTTTCATTCATCCTTCTCCCTCCATGCCTTGCGTGCTCATTATTCCCTGCGCTTGATCTTTCTGAATAAAGAGCCATCACAATTCAATTTCTCCAAATCTCTATCTCCCACTCTGCGCCTGGTTTCACAAGATGGGGTTGAAGACCTAGCAGTATCAACAGACTCTCCCGTTACCAATACTGCTCTGGCTCACGCATACAGAGGTAACGGGTGCCTCCAATTACTGAAACTTCCTGAGGTTCTGTGACCTCAATCACCTTGATTTTTATTTATGTCTCCCCTTGACAAGTCCTTAGATTTCAGTTTTCTCCACTCTGTTACTTCAGTTACCATTCATTGATCCACATTCCATAGCTCAACATTCGGTTGACATATCTTATTCATTACTGTCTCCTCACCCGTTCCAGTTTCCCCATCACATTCAAGTTTCTCACTCTATTTATAACATTTTATCCCTCCGGTGCCATTTAAGTGGCAGTCTCTAGAGAGGAATGGAGATAAATGTATGTGTTCAGTCTGCGCTGTTTACCTGGAAGCCCAATGGGGGAGAGGGGGTGGTGAGAGATTCTGCATGTGGGTGACCAGAGGAAATACAGGGTGTGCTTCCCTAACAATGGCTCTCTATGAGTTGCTAATTCACAATGGTCTCATTTTCTAAAGTAACAGAAAGGCCATTTTGGCCACCTTAAAGCTCAAGCTGAAATTACCTTGAACTCCAACTTCACATCCTGACTTCTCTAGGATTCCTATCATTTCCAAAGCTTATAATTCTCCTAGGCACTGTTTTCTCTGCTAAGATGGACATATATATATATACATACACATCTGCTCCTAGCATCACCTCAAATTTGGGACACCAGACTTCTTTTTAAGTTTGAATCCATCACCTCTCTTCCCCTCATATATAAAGAACATACCCTTCTGAAAAGCATCTGCATAGAGCAGACTTTTACTGTAGATTGGAAAGTAATTATCCCTTCCCTAGAATGACGTCAACCAGCAGATGGTTAGGTTTTAATTTCCCCTACTGTGTTACACTACGATGTCTATGCATACGTTTATTTCTAAAATAAACACAAAAATTCAAATTGTCTAGATTTTCCATGTATCCTGATAGAAGAGATGAGGAAATTATAATTTTCAATCAAGGAAAACATAGGTCTGATATTAACAGCTAAGAATCCTTATAAATAATATTTAACAAGCTATCACATATCTGCCTTTGGTTTACATATCCCCAGAAAGAAATAAGATATTTAGAACAAGGCTAAGGGGCGACAAAGGAGGTAGAGCTATGTCATTCCACTCATTCATAACAAACTTGTGAAGCATCATTTCTTCCAATTTCACAGATGAGGCATCAAGAGACTAAATGACTTTCCTGGGCCACTTAGTTAGAAATTAGCAAAGCCAGGAACTGTAATGGCTTCTACTGACACTGCTGTGCTTGTTGTACACAGAATCTAGATAGAGCCATAGATAGATAGAGATACAGATCTATACAGGGGGTCCTCGGGTTATGACAGTCTCGACATACAATGTTTTGAGTTTACAATGCTCACTCTCATAAAAACTTTAAAAAATTGAGTCGTGAGTGTTACGGCTTATGCCATTAGCATCATACTTACGGACTACGTGGGCAAACTGGTTTGTTTATGCCCGGCAGAAGAATACACAGTACACCTGTACAGTATAGTAGATTTATGTCCTTTTCCTTTTTCCATGGCTTAGCTGTGTTTTTATGTTCTAGCTTATAATTTTACAACTGCGTTAGGATGGGCTGGGGTGTGTTTCGACTTACACCAAAATTCAGGTTATGTCACTGTCGCAGGAACGGAACTGTCTCATAACCCAAGGACTTCCTGTAGATAGAGAGAGTCAAGCACTGAACACCGTTTCAGTCAACAGTAGACCACATACACAACAGTGATCCAGTACATTATAATGCAGCTGGAAAACCCTTATACCGGGTGAGGTTGTGTGCAATACGGAGGGAACCTCCCTCTTCTGGGAATGAACGCGCGAAAGGACTTTCATCCGCAAGGAGGCCAAGTCAATACCGGCAAGTTTATTTTCCTTCACCATCAGCTTATCTGGACTTTCCAAAAATTCTTCGTCTGCCTTCACATCAGCACTCGCAGAATCACCACTCACTTTCACGTTGTGTGATGAATAAGATTCTTGAATCATTTAAACCTCCCAGAGCTAGCAGTAAATTCCACACCGCAGTCAGGTCCAGGGTTTTCTTGCAACCTCACAAATAAACTGCTTTTGCCGTACATGTGGTCCAGGCTTGTAACCTAGGAGCAAGAGGCTATACCGTGGAGCCTCGGTGTGCGGTGGGCTATACCTTCCAGGTTGGTGTAAGTGCACTCTGTGATGTTCACACATGATGAATATATCCCCGTTGTTAAGTGACCTATGACCATATATACCAGTATACGCACTTACATAACTTTTCCGTGTCATGATATTGTTCCTGTTTCTCAGACTCAGAAACTAAGGCTAAGAGAAGTAATATGCCGAAAGTAACACAGCAGTGTCCAAGCCGAGATTGAAATCCAAAACCAACTGACTCTGAAGTTTGTATTCCTTCCATTCCTTCCTGCTGCCTTCATGAGCAGTCTTCAAAGGTGGCTCCCCCCCAAAAATCCCTCCCCACCCTGAACATACATGTCACCTGTCACATGAAAAAGTGGAGCATATTTCCCAAATCCTTGAATCTTGGGCTGGCTTTGTGACTTGGACCAAGAAAAATGTGGCGAGTGGCATTCTGAGATGCAAACTCAGGCTTCAAAACACTGGCAGTTCCTCCGTCCAGCTCTGTAAAACTCAGACAGCATGTGAGAAATCAAAGCCACGTGGAGAGAACACTGGAGAAGAGCTGAGATGCCCGTTCCCAACTGTGCCCGCCGCTGAAAGTCAGCGCTGGCTGCCAACCATCTGAGGGAGCCATCTTTGTTGCTACAACCCACACAAGTCCTTGGATTATTTCAGTGTTGCCCAACACCACCCGGAGGAGGAGAGCCACCTGACTGAGCTCAGCCGGCCTACAGAACCACCAAGTGTAATATAATCATATTTGTGTTGAGTCACTGAGTTTGGGGGTATTTTGTTATGAAGCCAGGAACAAGTAAACCATCACCTGTCTTAGAAGAAAGGACCCACAGGCTCTGTCATTTTAAAGCCTGTTCTCTTTCAAATAAGTGATGACAATGTGACAATGATGCTGTCTTTTCCACCGAGGATATGGCATGACTCCTTTGGTATCTAAGAACAATAGCATCTAAAAACAAGACACTCAGCGAGAACTTAGAAATGGAAAATTTTTAAGGTATATCATTTTGGCCCTGGCCAGTTAGCTCAGTGGTAGAGCATTGGCCCTGTGTGTGGATGTCCTATTCCCAGTCAGGGCACACAGGAGAAGTGTCCACCTGCTTCTCCACCCCTCCCCGCTCTCATTTCTCTCTCTTTCTCTCTCTCCCTTCTGCAGACATGGCTCAATTGGAACAAGTTGGCCCCAGGTGCTGAGAATGGCTCCATGGCCTCCACCTCAAGCGCTAAGAAGAGCTTGGCTGCTGAACAATGAAGCAATGCCCCAGATGGGCAGAGCATTGCCCCCTTGTGGGCTTGTTAGGTGAATCGTGGTCAGAGCGTATGTGGGAGTCTGTCTCTTCCTCCCTTCCTTTCACTGAAAAAAAAATGTATATAGCTTTGGTAAGAGTGAATAGAAACAGGAACTGTTAATTATTTACTGTTTGCTGGGAGTATAAAATACTGGAAGGTTTCCGGAAGGCAGTTTGACAATATATATTAGACATGACACCTTATAATGCTCATGCTCCTTGACCCAGAGATATCACTTCCAGGCATTTTTTCTCTTGGGAACCACAATAGACATGTGCAAAGATTTTTTTCCCATAAGATTTTAGCACAGTCCTCTTTATAATAGCACATATATAACAAAATAGAGAAAGTGAGAGCAGAAGAGAGAGAGAAAAGAAGAAGAGAAGAGAGCCTAAATATCCAGCTATAGGGGATTTAGGTAAATAAATTACAGTATATTCATATGATGGAAAACTACTATACTGTCATCTGAAAATAATACAATGTAAGTCTTTTTGATGCCATGGAAATGCATTCAGTGTTAAGAGGAATTAAGCCCTATATGAAACAATGTAAATAAATTTCATTCCTCTTTGTAAACAACAACAATAATAACTGACACCAATATAAGGCTTCCTCTGTGCCAGGCACTGTTCAAGGACTTAACATCCACCTCTCAGTAGTGTGACTACTTCTCCTTTATATCTTTTAATATCTCGAGGTATTTTTAATGAACATATAAGAATATAAATTCCAACTGATTATTATAAGCTTGCATATCATTTTTAAAATAAGTTGATAACTTTGGGAATTCTGGAATGATCACAAAAAAACCAAACAGTTCTGCCATTCTGAGACTGTGATACATATAGCTATACATTGCCATAAGGTACTTCTGAGGGTGGTAGCTTGACCTAAAATCCTGTGCTGTATAATCTCAGACCAATTCTGGGGCATCTCCTGGCCAGTTCCCTGTTCTGTTTCTACCATATGCATTAGGCAAGGGATTCCAGAGTGGTCTCTACAGGGGGTGGATCAAGTGAACGTGCAGTCTGATTACATCCTGGAAGTGATAACCTCTCTGGGCACTCAAAACACATTGCTTCCTTCTGCTCTCTAAGCTTGGGAAGCAGGGGTCTCTCTCTGCATTCAAAATTGACCCTCCTGCAATTAGAAATGAGATTTCCAGCAGGACATCTATCATGGTGTGAAAAGCAGACAATAGCCCTTGGCTCTCTCTAACCAGATCAGAGAGCCTGGCTCTTCAAATTGGCTAAATTTATATTACACACTAGACCCTGTGAACAAATAACCAGGACATTCTTTTCGTTGGCTTGAAAAGAATCTATACAAATTCTATCTTAATCATAGTGTCTCAATAGGCCAGGCAAGTGTCGCCAGACCCGAGACGGGGAACAGGATCTCGGAGTTCGGAGTGTCTGGAATGAAACGCTACACCTGCTGCCTCTCAAAATGGAATTGATTGGATAAAAATTTAGTACACCAGAGTCATCCTGTGTTTGCTGCCCAGCCTTTCAGTGTCTGGAGATTAAGGACTTATTTCCCTGGAGCGTGGAAGATGCTTTGAATTTCTGGTGAGATAAGCGGCAGCCCGGTACACGGGGAAGTGAAAATAAACACACTGCGTGGGACAATGACTAACCACCGGCCACTCCGTCGGTTCATATGCCTGGTGTGACACAAACCAGCTTCCAGGCTGCCTAGAGCACAAAAGAAATGTATCCACTCCTATAACTGAACATTTCAGGGCCTGATCCAGCTGCAAGTATGGCTTGCTCAGGAGGCTAAAATGATGTTAATAAGTTCTCATTCTTTTTCTTTTAAATTACAACTTGATTCCTCACCCCATGGTGGCTTCTTCTTCTTTTTATATTTTTTGACAAGTTCTTCCGTCCTGTTCAAAGACAGCTGTGATGTTTTCAGAACTGACATCCATTCAGTTTCAAATTCCTTGTGAAGAGAGTAAGGATCTCTCTGGGGTTCAGCAGCAAGTTCATTATGCTGCCCTGGCTGTATTAAGGTCCCATAGCCATCCCTGAACTAGCCACTGGGGGCAGATGAGTAGGTCTGTTTGACCTACCTGTATTTCCTCATGTATAAGATGCACCTTTTTTTTTGAAAAATTTGGTGTCTAAAAACTGGGTGCATCTTATACAGTGGCTGTGGTTTTTTTAATTGCATTTCTCGCTTTTTTTGCGATTGTTTTTGCGCTCATTGTTGAAGACAGTAATTCATCATCAGACACGGATGAGGACAAGCTAATGGATGGGAGTTTTGACAGTGATGAGGAGTTGTATGAATTTTATGATGAATAAAACTTGAGTTCAGTAACTTTATGTAATATGCATTTTTTTCAAATTTCGGGCCCCAAAATTAAGGTGCGTCTTATACATGGGGGAGTATTGCATGTGGGGAAATATGGTAACTTAACCCTGGTTCATTTATTCATGCCTCTTCCCTTGCAGTTAGGAAAGGTGGAAGGGGGGTCATCACTGCGAAACAGAAACAAACAAATTAAAAAAACACCTGGGCTGAAATGAGGACAGACAGGCGGATCCAATGCTGAATTGAAATATTCTTAGAGAGATTCCTGAATCCAGTGGCAGAGACCTCAAATCTAACCCAGATATTAAAAAAAAAAAAAAAAGATTAATTGTGCCCTTTAAAGAAGCTACTTAACGTCTGTTCTCTACAGAGTGTCATGAGGCATGAGCCATGGGAGGAGGGGGGGCGTTAGCTCATCCTGCACCCTCTACTTTTCCTGGAAGGATGCATCCGGGCCTCCTGCTTCCATTCTTTACCGTACCTCTGTTCTTAGGCATGGCCGACGAAGGTAGGGATTGGCTCCATGTCATATAGAAATAGCCATCCCTTTCATTGACTTAGTAAATACCAGACATGGTGGAAGATCCTTTATGTAAAAATTTCACTGAATCTTCACAGCAACTCTAGGAGGTCCCATTTATTGTTTATAAGAAGAAGAAAATGGGGTTCAGGAAGATGGTAAAACTCAGGCAAGATCATAGCTACTAAGTGGGAAAATAAAAGGGGGGCTCATTGGCCCTGGCCGGTTGGCTCAGTGGTAGAGCGTCGGCCTGGCGTGCAGGAGTCCCCGGTTCGATTCCCGGCCAGGGCACACAGGAGAAGCGCCCATCTGCTTCTCCACCACCCCCTCCTTCCTCTCTGTCTCTCTCTTCCCCTCCCGCAGCCGAGGCTCCATTGGAGCAAAAAGATGACCAGGGTGTTGGGGATGGCTCCTTGGCCTCTGCCCCAGGCGCTAGAGTGGCTCTGGTGGCAACAGAGTGACGCCCCGGAGGGGCAGAGCGTCGCCCCCTGGTGGGCGTGCTGGGTGGATCCCGGTTGGGCGCATGTGGGAGTCTGTCTGACTGCCTCCCCGTTTCCAGCTTCGGAAAAGTAAAAAAAAAAAGGGGGGGCTCACTGTTATGCGACTTCTGAGTCAGCGCTCTGAATTATACAAGGATTTGGTTAGCTCCTCTCTCCAGCCTACCGAACCTATTCCACATAGTAGAGCTTCTGCTTGCTCCCTGTTCTGATGGTTCCCCTGTTCGGCCTCCACTGCCACCCTTCCTGCCTCACAACTGTAAATATGAACTTAGGACTGTAAGCTCCAGACCACTGGCGGAGAGCCCGATGCCTGCTTTCACCCCTAGCTTGTCTTATGGGTTTGCCTCTGATGTCTCCTGGAAGATTCCCGTGGTTTTGGCCCCAGGGGTCTTTGCCTGCTGCTTGTGTTCTTCATTCCTTTTCTTCTTTAGAAGGAAAACCCACCCTGATGCTATTTTATTTCTTACCTTCCCTGCCAATAAGAAGCTATGACCTACAAGACAGATGAGCCAAAAATTACAAAAATAAAATAAAATAAATTGCCTGGCCTGTGATGACACAGTGGATAAAGTGTCAACCTGAAATGCTGAGGTTGCTGGTTTGAAATCCCAGGCTTACCTGTTCAAGGCACATACAAGAAGCAACTACTACGAGTTGTTGCTTCCTTTTCCTTCACCCACTCTCTCTCCCTCTCTCTCTCTCTCTTCTCTCTCTAAAATCAATAAAGAAAATCTTTAAAAAAAAATAAAATCAAATAAATAAAAATACAAGTGCCCCATAGCAATATGCAAAAAATGCTCAATGTTGTTGATAATAAGAGAGATGCAAATTAAGACTCCACTGAAATAACCACTTATAGATTAGTATACATTCAAAAGGTGGAGCCCTGGTCGGTTGGCTCAGCGGTAGAGTGTCGGCCTAGCGTGCGGAGGACCCGGGTTCGATTCCCGGCCAGGGCACATAGGAGAAGCGCCCATTTGCTTCTCCACCCCTCCGCCGCGCCTTCCTCTCTGTCTCTCTCTTCCCCTCCCGCAGCCAAGGCTCCATTGGAGCAAAGATGGCCTGGGCACTGGGGATGGCTCTGTGGCCTCTGCCCCAGGCGCTGGAGTGGCTCTGGTCGCAACATGGCGACACCCAGGAGGGTTGCAACATGGCGACGCCCAGGATGGGCAGAGCATCGCCCCCTGGTGGGCAGAGCATCGCCCCCTGGTGGGCGTGCCGGGTGGATCCCGGTCGGGCGCATGCGGGAGTCTGTCTGACTATCTCTCCCTGTTTCCAGCTTCAGAAAAATGCAAAAAAAAAAAGAAAAAAAAAAAAGGTGGACAACATAGTCAGTTGGTGCGACTATAGCGAAGCAGATTCTTTCATGTATTCTAGTGGGAATGCAGAACAGTACAACCCTCAAGGACAGGAAATCGTCGATGTTTACAAGAAACTATCCATGCATTTAACCTTTGACTAGCAATCCTTCTTCATGCCAAAGAGTTGTCAAATATTTGAGTGTACAAATGTCTAAGCCTACGCATTGTGGCATTTTTGTGATAGAAAAGACTGGAAAGTACCCAAGTATCCATCCATAGGGGACCAGTTGGAAAAAGCGGTGGTACATCCATACAACAGAGTACTATGCAACTGTAAAAAAGGAATGAGGAATACAGCTGTCCCTCATTGTTTGTGATTCTATAGTTGCAAATTCATCTACTAGCTAAAATGATTCTGTAACCCCTAAGTCAATATCAAGGGCGCTTTCGCAGTCATTCTCAGACATGCCCATGCACAGAACAGAACAGAAAAAAAAAATGAGGCGTCTGATGGGCACGTTTCCAGCTGAGTCATACAAAGCAATTCTCTGCCTTCTCGTTTCAGTTCAAATATTGTAAACATAAGGGTCCTCTTCACAGAACTTTGTACCATACTTTTCTCATTTTTTTATGCTTTTTGGCGGTGATTTCACTGTTTAAAATGGCCCCAAGCATAATGCTAAAGCACTATCAAGAGGTCCTAAACAAAACTGAGCTGTGATGTGCCTGTCAGAGAAAATGTGTGTTGTGTTAGATAAGCTTTGTTCAGGATGGTGTATTGCGCCCATGGTTAATGTTAATTACTTATCTATACAAATTAAATAAGGTGTCTTTAAAGAGAAACACACATAAAACAAGGTTATATATTAACGGGTCGATGAAAAGTTTGTGACCAGAGGCTGGCAGAAATCTCACCCTGTACTTCCCCTAGGGGCATGACTAAGACTTTGCTAATTCAGTGTCCCCAGCACCTTCATAGAAATTAACCACAAATGATGAGAATTTTCTGTGTCTTTATAAAGTGGTAAGGTGTGACCTCCAGGATACATTCCTTTGTTTTGTTTTGTTTTGTTTTGCAAGAGAGACAGAGACAGAGAGAGGGACAGACAGGAATAGACAGATAGGAAGGGAGAGAGATAAGAAGCATCAGTTTTTCATTATGGCACCCTAGCTGTTCATTGATTGCTTTCTCATATCTGTCCTGACTGGGGGGCTACAGCAGAGTGAGTGACCCTATGCTCAAGTCAACAACCTTGGGCTTCAATCCAGTGACCTTTAGGCTCAAGCCAGAGACCATGGTGGGGTCATGTCTATGATCTAATGCTCAAAGCAGTGACCCTGAACTCAAGCTGGTGAGCTTGTGCTCAAGCTGGCAACCTCGGGATTTCAAACCTGGGTCCTCTGCATCCCAGGACAATGCTCCATCCACTACACCACTGCCTGGTCAGGCTCCAAGATACATTCTTAAATAAAAATGTAAGGTGCAGAAGAATGGTTATAGTGTGCTACTTCTTACCTAAGAAAGGGAACATATATGCATAAATATTTATGAGCTTATATATAAGAAAAGCAGTTGGAGAATAAACAAAACTAAAACAATAACCAAAACAATAAAAAAAGGTTACTTAATGAAAGTGGTAATAAATGTATGGAGGGGAAAGAGATGGAAACTGGACTTCTTCTCTACATGCAATCTGTTCCAAATAGATTACTTTTTAAGCACATAAATATTTCACAAAATTATACAAGAAAATTAAATCAAAAAATTTAAAAAGCAATCCCTACAAATCTGAAGCAAAATTGAATAAATGAATTAAACCATGTATCAAGTTGGTGGCTTAACAGTCAACAGTAAGGAATTATGTTAAACCACTTTCGACTCTAGTAATTCGCCTGCACGTCCCTGCTGGGATGCAGCCTAAGGTTGTAAACAGCTGCAAAGAAATTGCAAGTTGTTTTCAGAAATCATATTTTAGTTATAATATTGATTTCCTTTTTATTCTGGAACTGTTGTAAGAATGATGTAGGATAAAGCAAGTGAGTAATCATGTTGGTGTCAACAGGGCTGAGGATGTCACATAGTGAAGCAATACCCAAGTAACTGAATCAGAATACTTGGGTATGAACCCTTTGACCTTTGTAGATATCAATGGTTGAGCATGATGCATTTTCTCTTTTAAGAATATTCATTTCCTACCTCTGGCTACATAAGAGGCCTATAAACAATGACACAACCCAGACTGTGTTTCTTAACTATCATTTGCCACTAAAAGGTACTAGGATTTTTTTTTTTTTGATAAGTGGTCAATTACTCACCTGGGTCAGGAAATATAAAAAGTGAGCCTACAACATCTTGAACTAGAAGGCAAGAGAGATATCAAAGACCACATGGGTTGGGTCACTGGATTCAAGAGGGGTCCCAAGATGGTCTTCCTATTGGCCAAAGGGGGTTCGCTTTCAACTTCAAAAAGAAGAATATATGTAATGAATTAAAATAGTTAAATAACTTTATGGTTGGCTCAGTGGTAGAGTGTCGGCCTGGCATGCAGGAGTCCCGGGTTCGATTCCTGGCCAGGGCACACAGGAGAAGTGCCCATCTGCTTCTCCACCCCTCCCCCTCTCCTTCCTCTCTTTCTCTCTCTTCCCCTCCCACAGCCAAGGCTCCATTGGAGCAAAGTTGGCCCAGACACTGAGGATGGCTCTATGGCCTCTGCCTCAGGTGCTAGAATGGCTCTGGTTGCAACAGAGCAGTGCCCCAGATGGGCGGAGCATCGCCCCCTGGTGGGCATGCTGGGTGGATCCCAGTCAGGCGCATGCAGGAGTCTGACTGCCTCTCTGTTTCCAACTTCAGAAAAAAAATAATAATAATAATAATAAAATAGTTAAATAACTTTAAAAGTAAAAATCAATGAGTTCAAAATGATAGCATAACAAAAGAAACTTCAATGGTCACCTCTAAAAATGTTAGGCTACCAATTAGTTTTTCTGAAAACCAATACATAATAAAGAGAAGACATAAAAAGTTTAACTTATTTTTCCTGGATAAACCATACTTTGGGGCAATCAAAGAGTTGATGATGGAAAGTTCTTTTTTTAAAAAAAAAAATCGCAGCTAATAATGAAGGAATTAAAGACTTAAAATATCACCAGTCTGTACCCGTCCCAAAAATGATGGAGCTAAGCAATGATCATCAACAATGGCTGAAACAGTTGGGTGAACAGCTAAAGAAGAACTTTATAATGAGCGGACCAGCATGGTACCACCGGACCCCCGGGTAAATCTTAAAAAGGGTCAATCAGGATTGACGGGCATCTTGATGCCATGCATCAAGAAGTACACGACTGCACATATGAAATATCATTCCCCTTTCCCTCAAAAAAAAATTGAACCTGGATCTAACTTCCGATTTATAGCACAGAGCATAGAAGAACACGTTACCTGATAATGCAGGTATATATCAGCAAAATCTAGAATGTCAGACACCCTACCAGACGCACAAATCAGAAATGTTAAACAGATAAATGGAGAGGGGGGAAAAAAGTGGGAAGAACTTTTTTATTAAAAGAGACTCAAGAGTTATATCAACCTAACATAGTATGCAGACCTTGTACAGACTCTCATTCAATAAAATCAATGTTACTGTGCACATGCAGGATCATTGAGAGAAAAAAAGACAGTAGCTGTATATTTTATGATAGTAAGAATTTGTCTAGGTGTGATGCTGGTGCTATAGTTGTGTTTTGAAAAGTCCTTATATTTTGGAGATACATTCTTCAACATTTATGGGTAAAATGATATATCATCTTGGAATCTCTTCAGCACAATCCAAGGGAAGGAGGCCAGAGGGTGGCCAACCATCCTGTTTGCTATATACGAAGGGATTCCCAGGATATTGGACATCATTGTTAATAGTGGGGAAGTCCTGAATGAACTGGGATGGTCGGTCTCTCTGAGAGAGACTGAGAGTGAAGAGGAAACGAGACCGACCCCATGATGATAACGATAGCTACCTGGGCTCCATTTGGGGTTCTCTTTAGTTTTGATTTGTTGGAAATTTTTCAAGGAAAATAAAACAAGGTGCTGTCTCCTCTGTATAGTTGAGCTCATAGAGCCAACAGCTACCTCAGTTCCCCCAACCTCTACTCCAGTCTGGCATCTGGACTTCCCGTTTAGTCCTGCCACTGTCCCCTGCCTGGCCCACCAACCTCGCCTTCACACAAAAGAAACATCATCCAAAGGTTGTGAGCATGGCAGTTAGAAGCATGGCTCTGGGGGTCATAAAGACCAGGTTTCAACTTCTGGCTCTTCCCTTAAATGTCTGACTCCGGGACAGTGGCTTAATAACCTCTGAAACTCAAATTTCTCATGAATACATTTGACATAATACCAGCTGCTGTTTCATTGGGGTTCTTGAGAGGATTCAAAAAGTGCTTAGAACGGTGCCTGGCCCTCCCCGTATTGTTCTGGTGTCAGATGCATGAAGTCGTCGAGTCGAGGTTCTCAGATGTAAACAACAGTGCCATAACCACTTTTTCTAGTTTCTGTATTTGATGCTTTGATATCTTGGGGTCTTGCTGACCCTGAAGAGACTGCCCCTCCCAAAGCTAGCCAGTTCCTGGAGATAGTAAATGACTCACCTGAGAGCACATCTTTCATATTCAAACCAACCAATCCAGAGCCTATGTCCCTAACTGCCGCCTTTATGGGGCTTTCATTCTCTGATTCAGTGTCCACTTGCTCTAATCAGCCCAGGGGCAGGTACCAGACAACTAGGGGCAGCCCCTACACCCCAGAGCCGGCCAAAATTATTTAAATTAGCTGAGCCTATTTACCCTGCCTCACCAGCTCCTTCCCAAAGAAGCCCCACAATAAGGGCTCTTGTCCACATGTCTTCCTCGTTCCCTCTGTCTCCTGCTTGACCCTGTTGCTTCCCCGGGTGGCCCTGCATGTCCCTCTGTGCCTCCTGTTTCTAGGGGCTTGCGTGTGTGAATGTCTTCCTTCACAAAAGTCTTTTCCATATCTCTGTGTCTCCACACACTGAATAAAACAAACCCCAGGTACCCTTAAAACAAACAGAAACCGACTCCAGCCTACTTAAGTAGAAAACGACAATGGAAAGTTCACAGGTGTGCAGAGAAAAGCAGGCCACCAGACTCAGAAAATAAGCAAAACCCAGAGAGGCTCAGCAGCCCAAAGCCCAACTGAGGTCACTCCACGGGACATCCTTTTGAGGATGCTGTCACTGATACAGCCACCATGGGGCACTCAGAGCCTTCTCCACCAGACTCTCCACGCTGCCGCTGCCACTGGACGCCTGATGTTTCCATGACCGGAACCTCAAAAGTCAAGGTCAGAGGTCTGAACTTCTGATTGACCAAGTGTGTGATTTAACTATACTCCAGGTGTCAAGAGGTGGCGAAGAGGGACAAGCGGGCCCCTGTGGCTTCTATCATTCCAGAAAGTATTTCCCACTGAATACACAAAGGAAGATTCTTCTGAAAGTAAGAAGAATGTTTATCCCCTTAGTAAAAAAAAAGATTTAAAAATCCTTGAGAGAAGCCAAAAAAAAAAAAAAAAGGCTCGCTATGAAGATGAGTAAGCTTCACCTTCGTGCCGCTGAGGATGTGCTAACTTGGCCACGTATTTTGACATAATAAATCATGAAATTTTCAAAGGTGGGAGAGATTGGTGCTAATTGATTCACGGGCCATGAGGGACCGGTTGGGGGGGCTGCACATCTGTTTATAATAAGATTTCCAGTGATTTTTTTCAAAGAAGCCCTTTAACTTCTTCAGCATCAAATTCAATGAAAGGATTACAAATTTGACTGAACAGAAACTGTAGATGAGAACCCCATATTCTTCATTGTGACTGAAAATTATATCATCAGTTCTCAGAACACGAAAGAGGTCAAGCAGCATGAGCCGTGATAAAGAGCAATGTGGGAAGATGGCGACTGTGGCACTTCCTGCAAAGCCACGCTGCGGGGAGGAGCCTCGGGACTCACGGCGTGAAGGGGACTGACTCCAGATTGATCATGATTTTGCAAGAAAAAGGAGTAAAATGTTAAGAGCAAATTGAAGCTATTTTTGATGACTAAAATAAAATGGTCTGCTATTTAATAGCATTTCTCTCATACCCACCCACCCTCCCCCCAAAAAGTTGTCATTAAATCCGTGGTAAATTTCAGATTCAATAAGAGACGGTAGTAAATGTCAAATAAATCCTGGTTTAAAGGCATGGTCTTGGAGAGGAATCATCCAGACCCAGCTAGCCTCCTTTCTCCTTTGCCTTTCTTGACCACGCTCTCTGCCTGACTGTCCTCCTCTCTGGAGTGCACAGTTCCAGGTCTGGGCTGTGTCTGTGCAGAGCGGAGCACAGGGACCCGGGGGAGACTAAGGGTTTGGTTTCTGCCCCGGGTAAGGAAAGCAGTCTTTGATGTGAAGTAAGAAAGACCAAGGGGAAGGAAGGGCAGGAAGGGCAGACCTGAGGCTGTGGATTCACTTCTTGGCGTCAGCCCTTGAGCCAGTGATCACAAGGCCCAGAATACCTGGGAAATCTATCCCTCCTTCCTGTTGAGCCTATGATGGCTTTGACCGCAGACAAGCAAAAACCTAAAGGGAGCTAGGGACCATCAGGAGACTGTAGCTGTTCCCTTAGCTCCACCCCCTGTAACACACTCAAGGCCAGAAGCCAAAGTCAGCCCTTCTCCAAATCTCACTCCTACCGTGGCGAGCCTTCCTTTACCTGATTACATTCAAAATCCTGCTTTGCTTTAGCACTGGATTCCATTTTTTGCATCACTTTTATGTTCCAGAAACTATGTATACACCACCTCATTTAATCCTCACAAATGGTCTATCAATATTGATATTATTTCGCCCACTCCCCATTTTATAGATGATGCCATTGAACTTCAGAAGTGAAGATGAGATTTGACATCAAACTCTGCAAAACCTCTTTGAGTTAATTTGCATTGGATTGAACTACCGCCAGGCACTGCATAACAACACTTTGGTCAGTAATGGACCACATATACAGCTCCATAAGATTATAATGGAGCTGAAAAATTCCTACTGCCACTGATGCTCTAGCTATTGCAACATTGTAGGGCAAGGCATTGCTCACATGTTTGCGGGGAGGCTCATGTGAACAAACCCAATGTGCTGCCGCTCAACTATAACACATACGATTACAATAGTAGGCTCTCCCATCCGGGGTTGTGTAAGTACACTCTATGATGTTTGCACCTAACCACGCATTTCTCAGAACATATCCCTGTCATGAAACAGTACATGAATGTAATCACATTCTCCTCCAAACATGCTTTTTTAAAGTAACAGCTTTATTGAAATATGATTCACATAATACACAATTCACCCTTTTAAAGTATACAATTCAATAGTTTTTAGCATATTCACAAAATTATACAACCATCCCCAATATCGAACTCCAGAATATTTTCATCACTCCCTCAAGAAACCTGATTTCCATTAGCAGTCATTTCTTACTCCCCAAACTCTAGCCCCAGCCAACCACTAATCTATTTTCTTTCCCGTCTCTACTTTCCTTTTTATTCTGGACATTTCATATGAATGGAATCATATCACATGTGGCCTTTTGTGTCTGACTTTTTTCGTTTAGTGTAATGTTTTCAAGGTTCATCGCTGCTATAGTACAAATCAGTATTTCATTCCTATTTGCGGGTAAGTAACATTGCACTGTAAGGATATACTATGTTTTATTTATTCACTCATCAATGGATGAATATTTGTTTTCACATTTTTGCTGTCATAAATAATATGCCATGAATACCCATGTACAAGTTTTTGTGTGAACATGTTTTCAATTTTTGTGGGTATATACTTAGGAATGGGGTATCTGGATATTGTGCTAAAACCTATGTTTAACTTTTGAGGAACTGACAAATTGCTTTCCACAATAACTGCTCCATTCTACATTCCCACCAGCAACATGAGGATTCCAATCTCCCCACATCCTAGCCAACACTTGCGATTGTCCGTCTTTTTTATATAGTCATCCTAGCCGTATGATACAGTATCTCACTGTACTTTGGGCTGTTGCCCTAATAATTAAAGATGTTGAGCATCTTTTCATGTGCTTATTGACCATCTGTGTGTCTTCACTGGAGAAGTGTCTGTTCAAATTCTCTGTTCATTTTTAAATTGGGTTGTTTTTCTTTTTATTATTAAGTTGTAAGTGTCCTTATAAATTTTGATGCAAGTCCCTTATCAGACATACTGTTAGAAAATATATTCTCCCATTCTGTGAGTTGTCTTTTACTTTCTTGAGGGTATCCTTTAAAGCACAAAAGTTTTTAAATTTGATGATGTCCAACCTAATTCTTCTTTTAATGCTTAAGCTTTTTGTGTCATATCTAAGAAACTGTCGCCTAATAACAAGATCATTAGGACTTATTCCTATATTTTGTTCTCAGAGTTTTATAGTTTTATCTCCTAGGTTTAGACCTATGATACCATTTCAGTCAAATTTTGTGTATGATAGAAGGTACGGGTTCAACTTCCTTCCTTTATAGGTGGAAATCCAGTTGTCTCAGCACCATTTGTTGAAAAGACTCATTTTCCCCCCGTTGAGTTATAGAAAATGAAAGAATTGATTTCTGTCCTCTCAGTTATATTCCATTAATCTGTGTGTCTATTCTTATGCCAATACTAGTGTCTTTATTACTACAGTGTTGGAGCAAGTTAGAAATGAATGATGTGATCAACAGTAAAACTGATACTTAAAAAAAAAGCATCAACACTACCATGCTTTACCTTTTCATTCTGTGAAGAAAGCTCAAACCAAGAAACCTGATCTTCATTAGGGGCACATGTATTAGAATTATGTAGCTTGACGTCTGGAGATCCACTTTGCCTGAACCCCTGTGTAGCCCCTCTAGTGGCGAATGTAATCTGGAATAGCCCAGGCTTCCTTTCCTCTCAGCCTTTTTGCTAATGACGAGTTTGCTCTCAGAGGGTCTGAAGCCGTGCAGACTCATCACCATAGTATTTTTTTTTAAACTAATCCCATTCGCCAGTTTATTTTATTAGGGGGCTCTTTCAGAAGGAGTTTTGCATACTATCCAACAATATTAAGCAAGTAAAAAGAAACTCTTTTAAATAGCCAGTTCTAGAAGGGAGGCTGTTTACGTTTACTCTTTTGTACAAGTAGCTCACAAACTCCAACCTTGAATTCTAGAGAGAGTAATCTGCCCTTAGTTTACGAGTTAAAGTTTACTAGGAACTTCAGTAGAGGCTTTCGGCTCTGGGTAGTAAAAGCTATCCCTCTGGTGCGATTCTCTCAGCTGACAGAAAACAGGAAATGACTCTGGGGAAGTAGGTTATTTTATCTCCCAGTTGTAGATTTATTTACAAAGAGGGGAATAGGGAGGTCAGATAGTGATCCCCTGACTAAATGGGGTTGATTTATTCTTACCACCTTTATATAGTGAAGGCACACAGTAGTGATCAAAAGCTTGGACTTAGAATTTTTCAAACATGGCTGCAAAATCTGTCTTTACTTCTCACGAGGATGTGCCCGTGGGAAAGTTACTGAACCACTCTGAGCTTCTGACTCCTCTTCTGTAAAATGAGGTTAATAATAAAATCCTGCTTCATAGGGTTTTTTCAAGACTGAGTGGGATGACGGAAAATGCACTTAGTTCCTGGTGCTTCATGAGCCCATAATAAATATCCCCATATTATTATTACTCCCGACCCTCCGTAGAAATGGTGACTAGCACACATCCCTGTCTCCCTCTAAGAAGGCATATTCACAAGTCATTCTCCTAACCCAGGTGGCCCCGATGAGCCACTTTGTCAGAATGGACCCAGGCTGAAGAAGTTGCATTACCTGCTCCTGATGCTCCTTAAAGGAACAGGTATGTCTGAACACTGTGTCACAGCCCTCTGAATAAATACAGGATCTGAGCTCCAGAAGCAAGTTTGGGTTTCCGCATCTAGATATATATATATTTCATTCTGGATGCTATTTCATCTTTCTACTTCTTTTTCCTTATTTGTAGTTTTACAATTGGGGAGAGGTGCAACCATTAAAATGTTCATATCTCTATTTGTTTGTATCCTCCCAGGTCTATTTAAAACCTCTCTTCTGAAATTTGGCCAGACAGGACAAGGAATCGCAAGTGAATTCCACCGAGCATCCATCCGGAATGATGACTTCCGAGGTAAAGGCATTTTTCAACCATCACAGTGGAGTGAAGGATGTGGACATTAGCACCCCTAACTTACAGTAATTAACGAATCTGCTGCTAGCGGCTAGAGAGCCCACGTCTGACTGCAGCACAGTGAAGGGAAGGGTTGTGAGGAAGAGGTGAATGAGTTCATGTGCCTAGACTACTGCCAGATGGTTCAAAACATGGGATGCAAGAAAAAAATGACTTTTATCACCTAAGAAGAGTCAAGGATTCACCTGATCAGGTGGTGGTGCAGAGGATAGAGCGCCGACCTGGGACGCTGAGGACCCAGGTTCAAAACCCTGAGGTTACCAACTTGAGCGCAGGTTCATTCGGCTTGAGCATGGGATCATAGACATGACTCCATGGTCACTGGCTTGAGCCCAAAGGTCGCTGGCTTGAAGCTCAAAGTCACTGGTTTGAACCCAAGGTCACTGGCTTAAGCAAGGGATCACTGGCTTGGTTGAAGCCCGCCTTCCCAGCAAAGCACATATGAGAAAACAATCAATGAACAACTAAAGTGTCACAACTATGAGGCCCTGGCCAGCTGGCTCAGTGACAGAGCATCAGCCTGGCAAGTGGAAGTCCCGGGTTCGATTTCTGGCCAGGGCACACAGGAGAAGCATCCATCTGTTTCTCCATTCTTGCTTCTCTCCTTTCTCTCTATCTCTCTCTTTTCCTCCCATAGCCAAGGCTTCATTGGAGCAAAGTTGGCCCAGGTGTTGAGGATGGCTCTGTGGCCTCCGCCTCAGGAGCTAAAATGACTCCAGTTGTAATGGAGTAACACCTCAGATGGGCAGAGCATCGCCTCCTAGTGGGCATGCAAGTTGGATCCCAGTTGGGCACATGTGGGAGTCTATCTCTCTGCCTCCCCACTTCTCACTTCAAGAAAAATACAAATCATAATAAAGTGCCACGACTATGAGTTGGTACTTCTCATCTCTCTCCCTTCCTGTCTGTCCCCCTCTCTTTCTCCCCTAAGCTTAAAAAAAAAAAAGAGTTGAGGATTTGACAAAGACAAAATCTGGGAAGAAGAAACAGCCAATATCACCCTATTTCTAGCTCTTCCTATCACGGCATAGGTCTACTCCATTACACTAGTCCAGGACAAATGTTCCCGTGCAGGTTTGTTCTGCAGGAGGCAGCCATTATTAAAGCAATCTGTTAGAGGCAGACTGCATACATATTAGAGCAAGATAATCGCGTTGGAGAAGCTGGCCTGAAGCAGAGACTCAGCTGCAAAGGTCACGGCACAGAACTCTACTGTCTAGACCTGGGTAATGATGGCCACACTTAGTGACCAAGCCGCACGACATGTTTTAATGGGATTTCCCCCAAAAATGTATGCGGTAATAGGATTAAGCCTACTTAAAAAGTAGATACTTCTGGAATCCTGCTTTGATTTAAGAGAGGAAAGCTTATCTATCAGATCACAGCCTCTTTTAGAGGAAAAAAAAAGTGCCAGTCTGCCCTTTGAGTTTATTTCTTCACTTAACAAATATTTTCCAAGATCTATGCTATGAGGGGATGGGAAAATATACAGCAGAGAATAAGAAAGACAGAATTGGTCTTTTCTAGGGTTTCTGTGCTGGTGGGAGAGATCCCAACAAGGCATTATACAATTATGTATTCAATTATAGTCATGACAAATGCTTCAAAGGAGAACTACTATGGGATACTTTGCACATAAATATTGGGGAATGCCCCCTAACCTGGGTGATCAGGGAAAGGTTTCTTGAGGAGACAGTATTTGGGCTGAACCCTAATGGATAAGAACGATTTAAGAAATGGATTGGAGCCTGACCAGGCAGTGGCGCAGTGGATAGAGCGTCGAACTGAGATGCGGAGGACCCAGGTTCAAGACCCCAACGTCTCCAGCTTGAGCGCGAGCTCATATGGTTTGAGCAAAAAGCTCACCAGCTTGGACCCAAGGTCGCTGGCTCAAGCACGAGGTTACTCGATCTGATGTAGCCCCACGGTCAAGGCACATATGAGAGAGCAATCAATGAATAACTAAGGTGTCGCAACAAAAAACTGATGATTGATGCTTCTCATCTCTCACTGTTCCTGTCTGTCTGTCACTATCTATCCCTCTCTCTGTCCCTGTAAAAAAATAAATAAATAAATAAATAAATAAATAAATAAATAAATTGGAAAGTGGAATCAGGTCCAGACAAAGACTACGGCATATGCCAAGGCTCCTGGGCAGGACCAATATTGAGAGACAGTGTGGTTGGGGCTAGGGGAGTATCACACAAGAGAGACATGAAGGTTCTGGAAAGTTGCTAGAGCACTTGTATATTGCACACTCCTTGCCTGGCACACACTGGAAGGCTGGTACATGTATGCAGGGCCATCGTTAGGATTCGACTCTAAGAGCAATAGGGAGCCACTGAAGGATTCTGGGCAGGGGGTGTGACCACAGAGAAGCATTTTTGAAAAATCCCCAGCCTCAACATGAAGAGTAAGTCAGAAAGGGCAAGAAGAAATATAGATTCAAGATGTATTTAGAGGGGAAACATCAACAGTACTTGGAAATCTAATATGAAACTGACAGGTGAACCCCTATGAGATATTACTAAAAGCGAAATTTCACTTTAGAAGGAAACTTCGACACGGGAAAATTTAGTAGTTATTCCACAACTACCCTCTCTGAGCTTCATTCACTGAGACAATTAAATCAGTGTAGCCAACACTGGATTATCATTATTAGACACGGTTACAGTGACACTGGAAAAACAAATGTGGAATGCACCGTGTACTGAAAGCGTCCTCAACTTGCTTTAAGGTTTCAACCCCAGAAGGGAAAACTGCAGCTTATCCCCCATGGGGGGCCCAGAGCCCTGCGAGACAACCACACAGAGAGGGCCTAGAATTGTGTTTTCATGATGAACGTTGCAAAGAGACAAAATTATGAACTTGTAAAGTCAGGTATGGGTGAGTTCAAAGTCTCATTTCGTTCCTCCTTTGGGTGAGTCTCACTTTGCAGCAGTTCCTTGACCCCTCCAAACTGTACTTTCCCTAGCTGGAAAATTTACTGAAGTAGCTTTGTGTATCAGAGACTCACAGGGCTTAGCTCAATCATTATTAGTGCCGGTCACCTTTTTCTAAAAGTAATTAACAATATCGAGCTAATAATCGTACTTGGAAGAAAGTAATAGTAACAGCTACTGTAGTAAAATAATAGTAATAGTTATTGAGTGCCTACGAGGTGCCAGTAACTGTTCAAACACTTCTATTTACATGTATTGTATCCTTTAGTCTTACAGCCACTCTCTGGAATAGGTACTATCATCATTCTCATTCTAGAGATTAAAAAAAAAAAATGAGGCCACAGACTCAGGGCCACCTGTGTGAAGGGCAGTATCAGGATTCGGAGCCAACTAGTTTGAGTAGGCATTTTAAAAAAAAAGTTTCATACAAGTTATGAAAGGCAACAACAGGCAGAAGCAGAGGTTGAAATTTATGTTAATCACCTTCCGTGATTCTTTATTCTCAATAAATTCAGATAGAAAAACGCGAGTTGACTGCACAGAGGCACAGTGCTCTAAAAAATTTAACACTGTGCCGTACCTATGAAGAATGAAACCTGCTGGATGTCTATTTCACAGCACTCCAAATGTTTTCCCACCCTTCACCTTATGAGAAAGGAACAACTTCAATTTATATGCCAACTAATCAGGCCCCAGCATTCCAAGGTGCTTTGCTGGAGAAGGAAGTGCAGTGGGGTAATGGCACAGCATGGCATGCTGGTAGACAGGGCAGCGAGGCCCCCAGCTTGGATTTAAGAGAGGGCTTCGGAAGGAATCCAAGCATGCCAGCAAGCCCAGGCCGGGAAAGACTGACTATCTGTACCAGCCTTCTCTTCTGCTCTTCTCCGCTGAGGGGCAGAGAAATCCTGCAACCTGAGAGCTTCAAAGTTCTATAGAAACTAAGTATCTAATGTAGATGCTTTAATCAAGACCACAGCAAGGCGAACAACTGGATTGCATACCTAGGTAGCACTTTGAGAACTAAGCTTTTCATTCCGTCTTTTGACACAGAGGTCATTGAATACTGATGTGCAGTAGCGCTACGCTGTTACGGAACGCCTGCCTGCTTTCTGGTTCATTCTGATTCACGGCTACATCACAGCACTTAGCGTGAGGCCTGGAGAAATAACAGCAACAAGGGAGAGGAGGAAAAAAGGAAGTAATAGCTTACGTGGGTTGCATGCGTACCATCGGCCCACGATGGTCTATAGTACTTTTAATGGATTCAATAACAAGTTAATCCTGACAACAATCCTGGGAGGTGGGTTTTATAACTATCGTATTTTACAAATGAGGAAACTGAGGTATGGTAAACTGCAGAGCTAGACTGACTTGTCTACTAAGCGGCAGAGACAGGACCCTAACCCAGACCCTGACTTCAGAGTCTGTGCTCCTAACCACTACGCCGCGATGCTTCTTACAAAGAGCAGAGATTAGTCAGTGCTTGTGAGATAAACAGGTATCGCAGAAATGCTGGGAGTAGTGGGGGATGTGGGTGGGAACAGAATGAGTGTTTCCTTAAGAGGGCAGATTGGAATTCCCAGGGAATTCCTTCCAAATGCCCATCCCTTTCCCTGCCACTCCATCCCACTTCTAGATGAAAATCCTTGCCTCGGTCAGTCATGTTTAGTGGTAGGAGGTACGTCTTTTTCCTAATGGGGAAAAACATATTTGAGTGAAAAAAAAAAAACAACTTAGAAATTACCTAATCACTCTAGACTAGTGATCCTCAAACCTGGCTGCAAGTTAGAGTAAACCAGGGAGGGGTTTTCTTCCCCTTTCATTCATGTTATTTCCTTTAATTTTTTTTTTTTTTTTTTGCACAGAACCTCTATAATACACTATCATCTGATCACTCAATGATTGATTCTGTCTAATAGAATCTTGTTTTTAGAATAGAAATCATAAATATTTTTTACTTTTTTTTAACTTCTAAGAGGTCAGAATGTGAGATTTGGCAATTAACAAAATCCTAGAGCATGAGCACTACTAGCAGGAACATCAGAGACTTTTTCATCTATTTATTCTTAACTAAAGATAAACCAGGGAGCTTTAAAAAATACTGATGCCTTTGAACTGTTGATTGTGTTGTGTGCCCATCACCCAAAGTCAAATCACTTCCATCACCGTGTATCTGTCTTTCTTCACTATCAGCAGTTTAAATGCTACAGAAATGTTTACCTGAAACCTATGTATATACTTTTATTGATCAATGTCACCTCATTAAATTTAATTTTCTAAATAAAATTTAAAAACAAATAAATAAAACATAAAAATACTGATGCTACTCCTGTTTTAGATTGATTAAAAAATAATTGCCCTGGCCGGTTGGCTCAGTGGTAGAGCGTCGGCCTGGCGTGCAGGAGTCCCGGGTTCGATTCCCGGCCAGGGCACACAGGAAAAGCACCCATCTGCTTCTCCACCCCTCCCCCTCTCCTTCCTCTCTGTCTCTCTCTTCCCTTCCCGCAGCCGAGGCTCCATTCGAGCAAAGATAGCCCGGGCGCTGGGGATGGCTCTGTGGCCTCTGCCTCAAGCGCTAGAATGGCTCTGGATGCAACAGAGCGACGCCCCAGAGGAGCAGAATATCGCCCCCTGGTGGGCATGCCGGGTGGATCCCGGTTGGGCGCATGCAGGAGTCTGTCTGACTGCCTCCCCGTTTCCAACTTCAGAAAAATGAAGGCCCTGGCTGGTTGGCTCAGCGGTAGAGCATCGGCCTGGCGTGCGGGGGACCCGGGTTCGATTCCTGGCCAGGGCACATAGGAAAAGCGCCCATTTGCTTTTCCACCCCCCCTTCTTCCTCTCTGTCTCTCTCTTCCTCTCCCGCAGCCAAGGCTCCATTGGAGCAAAGATGGCCTGGGCGCTGGGGATGGCTCCTTGGCCTCTGCCCCAGGCGCTAGAGTGGCTCTGGTCACAACAGAGCAACGCCCCGGAGGGGCAGAGCATTGCCCCTGGTGGGCGTGCTGGGTGGATCCAGGTCGGGCGCATGCGGGAGTCTGTCTGGCTGTCTCTCCCCGTTTCCAGCTTCAGAAAAATACCAAAAAAAAAAAAAAAAAAAGAAAAAGAAAAAAAAAAAAAGATAATTGCTGGTGGTTGGGCCTGGGCACTGGAATTTCTGAAGAGCCACAAAGTTAGTTTAAATATATCATCAAGATTGAGAATCAATGGTCCATTCTTTTCATCAAAAGCAACCAAGAATTCTCCAGGCCTACCTTATTCCCCTTCCTTAGCTTAGAGGTACAGCTCCCTGAACAGATATGAAGGATGTTAGGTATTTAAAACTTAATTTAATTCAATAAACATTTCAAGAGCACCTCCTGGGTGGAAAAGCCAAAGAAGCACAAAGCACAACTTTCACCTTTAATGGCCATAAAGCTTACTAATGGGGTAATACACGCAGAGATGAGTGTATAACATAGCTGTAATATGTATATAAGGAAATACCATAGAGATGGGAAGGAGTGGGAGGACTGACAGGAAGAGAGGCCCCGCTGGAACGCAGAAGTGACTTTCTGGACAGCGGGGGAAAAAAATGCCATAGAAGCACAGAGGAAGTAGATGAGGAAAAGCAGAGAAAGCAAAGATGGCACGTTTTTAACTTCTTCTACTTTGAGATACAGATTCAGATACAGCTGTAAGAAACCAAACAGAGAAATCCCACATGCCCTTCATTCAGTTTCCCAAAATGGTAACATCTTTCATAACTAGAGTACATTACACATCTCTTTTATTTTTGACAGAAGCTCCAAGAGTAAGCAGATTTTTTAAAAAAGTTTAGCATAGTCTATCAGATAATTTAATGATGAGCACAAATCAACATTTTATTACAAACTTGTGGTGAAAAAAGAGAGCTTGCTTGACCTTGGAAGGAAGGTTTTATAGGAAAAGGAAAGCGAGATATTTGTTGCTAGACCAGATACATGTCAAAGAATGTCTGGTGAAGAAAATCATCAGACCCTTGACTGTCAGTCAGCTAAGTAGGTGGGTAGATCCCCAGAAGAAGTCTTAATCTATTAAAGTTTAATATAAACCTATTTAAACATTTTATCACAGATCTTAATTTTCTTCCTAGTAGGAGACTGTGAATTATATTATGAAAAAACATCTGTCTCAAACAGGTTTGGGAGAATTTTTCTCTGTCGTAAGCCAAGGAATGGAGTGCAGTGTTCAGGACCCACCTTGAGACACAAAAAGCCTAAACATGATGTCTAGACCTGAGCCCTTGGGGAAGACGACTCCAAAAGAGACACATAAATAATGGATCGGCAACATGGAAACTTCAACTTCGGTGGGACATAAATGACTTGATGTTCGTTATATATTATTTCCATATTAGACTGTGATTCCTCTGTAGTGTAAGCAAGAGAAGGGCAGGAATTTTTGTCTGTTACTGACACCGATTTTTCCTTCGAACATCATCAAGCACCTAATAGGCATACAATAAATATAGCTGAATAAATTAATTCCTAAACATTGAGATAACTGGTAATACTGCTGGTCCTATATCTGAATCACATTGGGGGTAGGATTGTTACATTTCATGGACTAATATTTGAAGAGCACATGTGTGACTGTACTGATATACACCAATTCCACATCTATAAGAAAAAAATCAGGGCCTGACCTGTGGTAGTGCAGTGGATAAAGCCTCGACCTGGAAATGCTGAGGCCGCCGGTTCGAAACCCTGGGCTTGCCTGGTCAAGGCACATATGGGTTTTGATGCTTCCAGCTCCTTCCTCCTGTCTCTCTCTTCTCTCTCTCTCTCTCTCTCTCCTCTCTAAAATGAATAAATAAAAATTAAAAATTAAAAAAAGGAAAAAGGAACAATAATTTAAAAAAAAAGAAAAAAATCAGCCTCTTGGACAAAGACTCACACCTGGCCACACTGTTGGATCCAGGAATCACTCAAGAAACCCTTTGTTGTAACTATAATGATAAAGAAACAAGTCAGTGGTTGTTGGGCTTGGGATGTGTTTACAAACGGATAGCATGAAAGAGGTATTTTTTCAGCTATTCTATATTCTGATTATAATAGTGGATATAAAAATCTATACATCTGTTCAAATTCACAGAATGCTATACAATAAGTCAATTATTTTAAAAGTAAAATATTTGCCACTAAATGCCTACTGAATGGTTATCCTGTGGAGCCAGACAACAAACCAATACTCCCTTCTTTTGGATCAGCCCCTGTCACTATACATAGTTAAATTTCCATAAAAGTTACTTACACAATAATATTCCATCCTCATTCTGTCCTTCAGAGTGATTGACAACAAGTAGGCACCAAGCTGGACCACTCAAGTCTCTATCCAATACTTGAAATTGGGATTATAGCCATAAATCAATCTCCAAGAGTGGCAAGAATGATATAATAATAATAAAACATATGATTGTGAGCAAGCCATATTCTATTAAATTAGTGCAGAAGTTGAAGGAGCTGGTTTTTAGAGTAAGAGAGACAAGGACACAAAATCCATCAAAAGATGTAGAGATGAAGGAAATGAGAAAGAGAGAGAGAGAGAGAGAGAGAGAGAGAGAGAGCAAATAAGATGTGTTGGCTGATTTAACAGTGCCTCTCCTAGTTTGTCTTTCTAAAGGAAGAAGGTTCTACTACTAACTCATCTACTTTCTTGCTCTGGATTTCCATGAGCTATTCTATGCTTTTATAATATATTTTTGTTTGTGTTTATATTAAGTCAAATTCAAATAATCCTGTTTCTAAGATCATAAACTTTAAATTCATGTATGTGTATTAAGTACATACATGTTTGTATATTAAACAAATACTACCTCTACCACCTTCAACCCATGAGAATTTGGGCAACTCAGCCTCTCAGTGTTTCAGTTTCCTCATCATTAAGAGAAGGATCATACTAGCTTCCAAAGAGTTGTGAGGATTGAATGAGTTCATGCAAAGTTGTTAGAACAAATGCCTGACATGTGATAAGCACCCACTGTTGTTGCTATTGTTCTTCTTTTTTCTTTCTCCTTCTCTCTTCTCACTACTAACCCAACTTTATCAGCATCTGTTTAAATCCCTAATCTCACTTCAAAGCAGGAAATAGCTATAATTGTCAATGCTTTGCAAGGTGAGAGAACAAAGTATGAGAAAATATTTCATCCATTATAAGAACCTCAAGACCCATTAAACAGTCTCTTGAAATGATTCTAGTGTAATGCAAGGTTGTAAAAATTAGCAGTGTTACTATATTTTTAACATTCTGGTAAGATTTCTGTGAAATTATATCACCCAGTGCCAGAAAGATATTCAAGACCATTCACCAAGTTTCCTCCCACTTTCTTTGTGGCAGGAATATAGTGGGGAGTTATAGGTTGTAGTAAGTTACATCTTATGTCTGCATTGTAATTTGGAGTTTACAAAACACCCCCTCAGATTCTATTTCATTCGGGTATTTATGAAAGCCTTTTGAGGCAGGTATTACTGTCAGAATTTTACAGATGAGAAAACTAAAGCTCAGAGAGAACCCAGTGTCATCCAGCTACTTAGTATAATAGCCCCAAGAAGAAGCTTTTTCACAATAATAGTATTTATGCCTACCAAACAGTTCTGCAAATGAAGCCAAGCTTGTGCGGATATTTTTCCCACTTGTCAGATTCTACTACAAACTCATATGTTCCAGACTCATATAGTTAGTGCTCACAGAAGTACAGTAAGATAAGCAAACTATCCTCATTGTGCAGATTATGAAACGAGGTCTTCAGTAATTCAAGTTCAAGGTCACCTTTTGGGTATGTAAACTAGCAACAGTACAAAACCTAGAGAATCAATGCAATTATCTCCTGACTTCAAATCTCTCCCATTATATGATGCTACCTTTTAGGATTCTTTATTTTTAACCCTGAAATTTTAAATTCTCAACCAGGGCTGGGTGGTAAAGACATATATCCCTTATGATCAGAAAGTTTGCTAGACTTAGGAGAGAAACACACTTGATTTTCCTAGTGGACAGGGATAAATGAAAGCTAAGGTCAATTAATTAATATGGCGCAAATATTATGCAAGAATTAGGTCTATATATTCCAACATAGGACAAATTAGAGCATTAAGTGTGAGGGGGTGGGAAGAAGCAAATGTAGGACACATTAAATGTTTGCTTAAAATAAAAGAGGGAAAGAAGCAAGGCTACATGGAAGTTGGGGTATTTCTCTATAAGTCCCTCAAAGGAAAATAAGAGAATATATATTAACAAGCTAATAAAAAGAGGGTAAAATGAAATAATAAAAAGTCGTGAATTAGCCCTGGCCAGTTGGTTCAGTGGTAGAGCGTCGGCCTGGCGTGCAGGAGTCCTGGGTTCGATTCCCGGCCAGAGCACACAGGAGAAGCGCCCATCTGCTTCTCCACCCCTCCCCCTCTCCTTCCTCTCTGTCTCTCTCTTCCCCTCCCGCAGCCAAGGCTCCATTGGAGCAAAGATGGCCCAGGCGCTGAGGATGGCTCTCTGGCCTCTGCCTCAGGTGCTAGAATGGCTCTGGTTGCAACAGAGCGATGCCCCAGATGGGCGGAGCATCGCCCCCTGGTGGGCGTGCTGGGTGGATCCCAGTCAGGCGCATGCGGGAGTCTGTCTGACTGCTTCCCCGTTTCTAACTTCAGAAAAATACAAAAAAAAAAAAAAAAAAAAGAGTCATGAATTATTCCTAAAGAAAACATAAACAAATGAAACAAAAACATGATGCTATATTTAAATATAAATATATCATTAATTAATATTAAATGAAAAGATACTAAATACACCAATTCCAAAAGGGATCGTTAACTGGAACAAAAGAACTAACGGATTCTGCTTATACTAGACAAACCTTTAATATATATATAAAGATATAGAAAGGATGAAAGCAAGAGAATATAAAAAAATAGGCCAAAAATATATCACAGCCAATGTAGCCATATTAATATCAGACAAAATACACTTTACAGTAAACATATTAGAGATACAGAAGAACATTACATAATGATGAAAGGGTTATTCTGTCAGAAAGATAAATTTATACGTACCTAATAACCTGGCCTCAAAACATATCATGAAAGAGTTCAGAGAAAGAAAAAGAACTAAACAAAGTCATATCTTTCTAGAAAATGGATATAAAAAGCTACAAAAACAGTATAAATATGGATATTTTTTAAACTATCATCAACCAATTTGATATTATTGGCATTTATAAATTACTATACCAAACAACCTCCAAATATATATTTTAAAGTACCCATAGGCAATCTATCAAAACATCAAAAAAATCAAGTCTCAACAAAAATATACAAAATAATATGTTCTCTGACAACAATAAACTTAAGCTATAAATCTATAACAGAAAGAATACTAGAGGCCCTGGCTGGTTGCTCAGTGGATAGAGCATCAGCCCAGCGTATGGATGTCCTGGATTTGATTCCCAGTTGGGACACACAGAAGTGAACATCTGCTGAACATCTGCTTTTCTACCCTGCTCCCTTGCCCTTCTTTCTCTCTTCCTTTCCCACAGCCAGTGGCTCAATTGGTTCAAGTGTGGTCCTGGGCAATGAGGATAGCTCCAGTGGGGCACATCAGCCTCAGGCTCTAAAAATAGCTCTGTATTCAAGCATCAGCCCAAGACAGCATTGCCAGGTGGATCCTGGTCAGGGCACATGTGGGAGTCTGCCTCACTATCTCTCCTCTTCTCAAATAAATAAATAAATAAATAAAGATTACTAGAAAAACCTAAAATGTTTGAAAGTAAGCAATATACTTACTACATAATATCAAATAAAAATCATAAGGAAAATAAGAAAATATATTAAAGTGGATGATAATCAAAATATGATATACCTAAACTTGTGGAACCGAGCTTGTCTTAAAATCTGTTTGGGTTGCCATGACAAGATACCAGACTGGGGAGCTTTAACAATAGAAATTTATTTTCTTATAGTCCTGGAGACTAGAAGTCCAGGATCAAGTTTTCAGCTGACTCAGTTTCAGATGAAAACTCCCTTCCTACAGACTGCAGCCTTCTCACTCCATTCTCATAAGGTATCCGTTGCAGGCAAGCTGAGCAAGAAAGCTCTGCTGTCCCTTCTTCTTCTATAAGATTAGGGCCACATCCTGATGACTTCACTTAACTTTAGTTACCTCCATAAAAGCCTTATCTCTAAATATAGTCACATTGGAGGTTTGGTGCTTCAACATATGAATATGGAGTGACATAATTCAGTCCCTAACATTCTGCCCCCAAAATTCATGTCTTTTGTGCATGAAAATGTAATTCATTCCATCCCAACAGTCTCAAAGGCCTTAACTCATTCCAGCATCAATTCTACAGCATAAGGTCCAAAGTCTCGTTTAAATATCTAAATCAAGTATACATAAGACTTGGGTTGTGATTCTTCTGGAGACAAAATTATTCTCCAAAGTTTCTCCCAAATTATCTACAGATTTAACACAATTCCAATTAAATTGCTGGCAGAACTGTTAGGTATATTAATAGGTTGGTAATAAAATATGAAAATAAAAAGGAACGAGACTCGCAAAGAACTTGCAGTCTTATACTTATACTATTATAAGTATAACTTATACTATTAAATATCAAGATCCACTTGAAAGCTATAGTCATTAACAAGATGCAGTTTTTGTATGCTCATAAAGAGTCCAATGGAATAAAAATAGAGAGTTCAGAAACCTGCTCATGTATACGGTAACTAAATTTATAGGAACAATCAACATTATGAGAAATAACTAATGCTAGATCTATTTGACATCTCTACAGAAAAACCAACCTTTACTGTTACTTCATGCCAGATACAAAACTAATTCCAACGGATTGTAGACTGGAGTGCAAAAGAAAAACCCAAAATATATAGAGGACAACACAGGAGACTCTTTTTATGACCTTAGTTTAAAAAAGAAAAAAATGCACTAGCCATAAAGGAAAAAGAAAGAAATGGATAAAATATATTTCATTAAAATTAAGAAAGTCAGCTCAAAGGACATGATTTTATGAGGTAATTCCATAGTGAAACATACAAATGTGTTACAAAGGACTCCCAAACAGATACGTAAAAAACTACCAATCAATATAAGAAGAGACAGATAACTCAATTTTTTAATGGGCAAACTATTGAACAGGCCCTAAAAAGGCTATCCGATGGGCAATAAACTAAGGAGAAGATGATCCACATTGTCATTTCTCAGCAAAGGGCAATATAAAACAATGGGTTATCCACCAGAATAACTAAATAGTAAAGTGACAATAATGGAGATCGGCAAAAATGCACTGTCAGGCGCTGCTTATGGCAGGGTACACTGGTACACCACTCTGGGGAACTGCCTGCCAGGATACAGTCATCCTAACATGCCTGCTGAATGACCCCTGAGTTCTCCTCCTACATATATTCATAATGTCCATCAAAAGAGCTATATAAAAATATTTACAGAATCATTATTCCCAACAGCCCCAACCTGGAACCTACTCAATTATCCAGCAGTATAATAAATAAACATATTCTGATAGAGTCATACAATGGTATATTACACAGTCACAAGAATGAGCAGACTTCTACTAGACACAAAATTATAGATAAATTTCATGAAATATTGAACAACAACAACAACAAAAAAGTCAGAACCAAAAGAGGCACATGGCGTACGACTCTACTTATCAAAAATCCAAAATAGGAAGAACTAAAGTATAGTGGTCACAGTCAGAATAATGGTGATGTTTGAAGGATGTAATGATTAGGAAGGAACATAGGAATCTTCTAGGCTTCTAGATAATGTTCTACGTATTGGTCTGGGTAGTGGGTCTACCGCTGAACATTCATCAAGCAGGCCGCTTTGATTTCTGTACTTTCGTGAATGTAAGGAATTACTTCAATAAAATGCTTTTAAAATAAAAAGAAATGTTATCCCATTTTGTACACTAAGCCAGTGGAAGAAGATATATGGTCTACTTATAATAATTTTGATTATTAATAATAATAACAAGCACTTAACTAGCCTAGTCTGTATGCCACACACTCTTTTAAGTGCTGTAAATGTACATATTAACTTAGTACTAACCAGACCCCTACTGAGTAGGTACAACACAGTATGGTAATACCCATTTTACAGATGAAGAAACTGAAAAAGAAGGCAGTTAAGTAACTGGCCCCCAGAGTCAATAGGGGGCACACTCTCTTCTCCTCCTCCTCCTCCCCCTCTCCCTCCCCCTCCCCTCCCCCTCCCCCTCCTCCTTCTCCTCCCCCTCCCCCTCCCCCTCCCCCTCTCCCTCCCCCTCCCTTCCCCTCCCCCTCCTCCTCCTCTCCTCCTCCTCCTCCTCCTCCTCCTCCTCCTCCTCCACCTTGCAATCAATCACTTGGGAATAGTTTTAAATTCTCAAAGTCCGGGCTGCAGCTCCAACCAATTTAATTGGAATCTCCAGAATGGAATGTAAACAATAGTATTTTTTAAAAGGAAAACAGTCCCTTGGTAAGTATATGTTTGATTAGTCTTCTTTATTTTCACAGCTGTAGAAGTTCAAAAGGTTGGAGAGGTTATGTCATAACTAAGAAGTGTGGAGAAATGAGTAGTTAAGTCAGAATTTGAAGCCCAGTGTGATGAACCCTGGAATTTGGGTGCTCTACCACCTTTCAGTGACTCGGAACTGACCATTCTCTTTTAGGTGCCCAAGCCTCCACCAATTAGAGGCACAGCCTGATCAATTTGGGGGGCAGAAGTAGAGGTGTAGCATGCATCAGGGTTCCTTCGCTTCCTTAGTCAGAAAACACGTGATGGTAGGTAGTCCCCTGTTCCCAGAAACAAACGCCGAGGGTGGTGCTGTGGGAGGCAGGCATTCCTTACCCTAGGGCTCCTGCTCTGGTCTGACACTCACACTGAAGGCCTTTATAACCAGGTCCTCTCACCCCTTTTAAAGGTGCCCAAAGTAGGCTTCCCTCCCACCCTTCTTCCTCCAGAGTGACTGGGTGGTTGTGACTCCATTGATGCTCCAATATGCATGTTATGGGAAGGTTGGGTGATACTCAAGTGGGAAAAAAAAAAGCAATTTTCTAACCATAAAAATATTTTTAAAAAATCATGTGATGTTGCTAGAAACATTTTGAAGGATAATTCTTTGGAAATTCCTATTACCCAAATCTCCGTTTAGGGAGAGATAAAAGAGAGCAATGTTTGCACAGACTTTATCAATTAGCGGAACTATAATCACTGTTTCCAACCCGAGAAGAAACAAATATATGCAGGGTTCTTTTAAACATATACTTAAAGGCACAAAAAGGATGGTGAGGGTAAACTCAGGCGGAAAAAGCTGCCGGGGTCTCCCTGAGCTTTTCCAGTCACATTACTGAGAAGTAGAAAGCTCCTTTGGAGTACCCGTCTCCAGAAGATTTGCTTAATCCTGGCATCTTTTGCGCCCATCAACTTGACAGTATCCAAAAAGGTCTGTTTTCTTAATATCTAAAATCATATTCACACCATCCTGTCATCAGCTTCCCTGAGTCACCCTCTCCTTTGCAATTCAAATGAAATTAACTTAAAGCCACAGAGAGATTGCTGTGGAAAAGCTCCGAGCCCCCGTCCCCATCTCGGCAGAGATTCTTGAGATGCGGGGACAGGGGCTGTCACAACCACTTCATCGTCTCTGGCTCAGCGTCCCACAGTTCAGGTGAGGTCATTCCGCTTGTGGATAAACACACTCTCTACCCGTCTGCCGGCACTGATCTCCATCCCTTAACTCAGGTTGACTTTTACTGGGAGTTTGGGACAAGGAAGAGGACTTCATACCACACAGCACAGCCAAAAGCATCACAGTAAAACCCCTCACTCTCTTGAAATCCCTTCACCTTCTCCGTTGCCAACAGTATTCTCATGGACACCCAGCCAGCCCATTTTCTCTCTCCTTCCTCGTCCCAGCCTTCCCTTTGCTCCACACAAGCCGTAATCCCGAGTTACTGTTAATCTCTTATGCCGGCCAGTTTTCTGTCTCTTGCTTCCACCGCTTCCTTCCCAACCATGCCTTACCATCTCATCACCTTCCAGACCCGAGTGGTCTGTATGAAGCTACTTTCCTACACAGCAGCAAGTCTCTCCCTAAAAGAAACTCAGCTGCCAGATTGAAAATCATTATTTCTTATCCTGCTTCCATCACATGATATGTTCCCTTTTACTTCTAAATTCAACCAGTAGATGGTGCCTACTCTGTGTCGGGTGCCAATTTACTTGAGATACACTGAGTGGGTGAACATAAAGTTTGTAATTTCACCAAGCTCCCAAAAGGGGGCTCAAGAAATCCTTATCTGTTTGGGGGAAATACGGTAATTATTTATGAATGTATTAATGAATGAATGAGGAGGTATCATTTCCACCTCTGTAATTTGGAACACAGACTGTAATACATAATAACAATGACACCTTCTCCTCTTCGGATATCCACCTGGGCCCTCTCCTTCCACAATGAGGGTAACCACAAGCTACAGAGAAATGTTCCTATTTGACCTCCACTAAACCCACCGTATGGAAATGAGTGACATTCTCCATTTCCTCTGCGAAGCTTACCGAGAGTTCTCCCCAGAAAGCTGAAATCTCATGGTTAATGGGCAACTCTAATTCTCCTGCTAGATTAACCAGCCAACTACCACTTCTAATTATATCAGATAAGAAGGCTTCTATGTATTTTTCCAAATAAAAACCGTTTCTCCCCAAGTGGAACCCCAATGCAGATTGTTGAAGAAAAGGTCATTCCGTTCTCTCCCTATTACATGCGGATGAGTGGATGCTTTGGAAAGACTTTTTGCCAGGATGACATAAAATGCACCTCCTCCTTATTGCAGAGGATAAAATTCCAATTTCTGTTTGCAGGAAGAAAACATAAGTGGTTGTATCAGATAGACCAGTTACCTATCCTTGAATAACCAAATTTCCCCATTCTCAGTGGTTTAAAACAGTAAGAATTTATTATTGCTCATGAGTCTATGGGTCAGCACGAAAGTTGTATTGATCTGGGAAATGCTTGGATAATTTCATCTTGTATCTGTAGTCAGCAGGCAAAGTCATCAGGAGCTGGCTGGTCAAGGGTAACATTACATGTCATGTGGTTGGTTGGCTGTTGCCCGGAGAAAAAGGAGTGACTGAGGCCTGTGAATCTCTACATCCATCAGGCCAGCTTGTGGCAGCTACCCAGAGTTGCAAGAGAAAAAGTAGGAGACACAAGACCTCCTCTCAGTACTTGCACTTTGTTACTTCTACTGTATTTTATTGGCCAGAGTAATTTACAAGGTGAGCCCAGAGTTAAGGAAAATGGAAACAAGTCCTACCTATTTGTAAAAGGAATTACAAATGCACAAGTTGTGGATATAGGGATGGGTGAAAAATCAAAGTCATTTCTGTAATCAGTGTAACATATCGACTGAAGTAGCATTAGCAACTTTTTTTGTATTTCAAATTTATCTGGAAATTTTAGCCCTTAGAAGAAAGTCAATGGTTTTCTTCCATTTCAGACATAGAAAGTCATGACAGACAGTAGCTCTTACCCAAAGAATCAAAACAAGTCACTTAAGCTATGAGCTGAACACACACACACACACACACACACACACACACACACACCACCTCAACAAACTAGAAAAAGAACAACAAAGTAAGTAGAAAGGAAGAATCATAAAAATCAAAAATTAACAAAGTAAAAAAATGGGGAAACAGTACAGAAAGAGTAAACAATGTCACAAGTTGGTTCTTTAAAAGACTAATAAAATTAATAAGCCCCTACCAGGACTGAATACAAAAGAAGAGAAACTATACATTATAAAGAAGAGGTTTGCAAAGAGGAACATCAGTACAGATCACACAGACATGACGGTCAGGGGGTATTTTGAACTTCATGTCAAACTCAAAAACTTAAGTGAAATGGAAAGATTCCTTGAGAAAGACAAATTATCAAAACCAACATAAGAAGAAATTAAAAATCTATTATATACTCCCAAATATTAAAGAAATTGATTTTATAGTTTCTTTTTTTTTAAATTTCACACAAGGAAAATTTGAGGCCCAGAATGTGTCTCCAGGGATTTGCACAGAACTTTTAAAGAACAAATCATATCTGTTCTACACAAACTTTCACAAAATAGAGGATGAAATTCTTTCCAGCTCATTTTACGAGCCCTACAGAACCCTGATATTGACACTTGATAAACATCATTACTAAATAGAAAATCACCAACTACAATACTTTGTGAAGAGATGCAAAAACCCTTAAAATCTTAGCAAAAAGAATCTAGTAATATATTTTTTCAAGTCTTCTTTTGATTGAATATAAACAGGGTGTCATTGATTAATAAAATCATACAGCGATTCCCGGCCAGGGCACACAGGAGAAGCGCCCATTTGCTTCTCCACCCCTCCGCCGCGCTTTCCCTCTCTGTCTCTCTCTTCCCCTCCCGCAGCCAAGGCTCCATTGGAGCAAAGATGGCCCGGGCGCTGGGGATGGCTCTGTGGCCTCTGCCCCAGGCGCTAGAGTGGCTCTGGTTGCAACATGGCGACGCCCAGGATGGGCAGAGCATCACCCCCTGGTGGGCAGAGCATCACCCCTGGTGGGCATGCCGGGTGGATCCCAGTCCGGCGCATGCGGGAGTCTGACTGTCTCTCCCTGTTTCTAGCTTCAGAAAAATGAAAAAAGAAAAAAAAAAAGGAAAAAAAAATCATACAGGCTCCAGATGTACTATTCTCTATATAACATCTGTACACTGTATTGTGTCTTCACCACCCCAAGTCGAGTCTCCTTCCAACACCATGTATTCTCCCTTTACCCCTTGGAATCACCATACTGTTGTTTGTGTCTATGATGGTTTTTCCTTGCTTAATTCCTTCAGCTTTTTCACACAGTCCCCCAACTTCCATCCTCCTTCATAACATATTTTTTTTAGAAGTTAATACATCACGATCAGGTAGAATTTATCCTAGCAATATAAGATTGATTTAACATTCAAAAACTTAATTAATGTAATATACCCCATTAGTGACAGAAAAGAGAAATATCATATCATCATTCTAATAGATGCAGAAATTCAATACTTTTAAAAAAAACTCAGTAAAATAGAAATTAAAAAAATAGCAAATCTGATAAAGCAAATCTCTGACCAACACCTACAGCTTCCATCATACCTCTTACCACACTTAATGTTGATCCTTGTCTTCCAGATTAAAAATAAAGCAACAGTGTTTGTTACCACTGGCATTCAACATTATACTGGAAATCATAACCAGTGCAATAAACAGTAAATAACGGCCCTTCTCGGTGGTACAGTGTCTGCCAGGCATGTAGAAGTCACGGATCCCCAATCAGGGCACACAGTAGAAGCAACCGTCTGCTTCTCCAACCTTCCCCCTACTCCTTTTCTCTCTCTTCCTCCCCTCTTGCAGCCATGGCTTGAATGGTTTAAACAAGTTGGCCATGAGCGCTGAGGATAGTTCCATCGCCTCGCCTCAGGTGCCGAAATAGCTGTGTTGCTGAGCAACAGAGCAGCAGTCACAGATGGGCAGAGCATCACCCAGTAGGAGGCTTGCCAGGTGGATTCTGGTCAGAGTGCATGCGGGAGTCTATCTCTGCCTCTCTGCCTCTCAATTAATCTTATTAAAAAAAGTTAAATAACATGTATGAATACTGAAAAAGAGATCAAATTCTACTTACTTATATATATATTTTTTATTATTCATTTTAGAGAGGAGAGGGAGAGACAGAGGGAGAGAGAGAGAGGAGAGACAGAGAAAGAGAAGGGGGGAGGAGCTGGAAGCATCAACTCCCATATGTGCCTTGACCAGGCAAGCCCAGGGTTTCGAACCGGCAACCTCAGCATTTCCAGGTCGACGCTTTATCCACTGCGCCACCACAGGTCAGGCCTCTACTTACTTATAGACTACATTATATATGTATTTATATATATGTATAGTATGTTCAAAAGAATATACCAACCTGCTAGAACTAGTTAGTAAATATAACAAAGTCATAGCACACAGGGTTGATATCCAAAAATTAATGTGTAAAAATATATACAAAGCCGACAAAATTCTAGCAAGCTCCTTTACAAATACAAAAGATAATTCTAAAATTTATATGGCAATACTACAGATCTAGAATAACCAAATCAATATTGAAAAAGATGAACAAAGGTGGAAAACTAACACTATTTGATTTCAAGTCTTATTCTAAAGCTGCAGTGATCAAAACAGTTTGATGGTAGGATAGAAAACTAGATAAACAAACAAAAAATTATGCAAAAATTAATCCATATTCGGATGCTCAGTTGATTTTTCATCAAGCTGCTGACTCACCCTGGCCAGTTGGCTTAGTAGTAGAGCATCAACCTGGCATGTGGAAGCCCCAGGTTTGATTTCCAGTCAGGGCACATGGTAGAAGCACCCATCTGCTTTTCTCCCACCACCTCCTTCCCCTCCCGCAGCCAGTGGCTCTATTGATTCAAGCACTTTGGCCCTAGGCACTACGGTTGGCGTCTCAGGTGCTAAAAATAGCTCAATTGTGAGCATGTCCCCAGATGGGCAGAGTATTGGCTCCAGAAGGGGATTGCTGGTTGGATCCCAGTTGGGGCGCATGCAGAAGTCTGTCTCACTATGTCCCCTCCTCACTTCAATTTTTAAAAAAGGATGCTAAGTTAATTCCATGAGATAAAAACATCTTTTTAACAAATGTTGCTAAAACAACTGAATTTTTTTTTAATTTTTTTTATTTATTTATTCATTTTTAGAGAGGACAGAGAGAGGGAGAGAGAGAGAGACAGAGAGAGAGAGAAGGGGGGAGGAGCTGGAAGCATCAACTCCCATATGTGCCTTGACCAGGCAAGCCCAGGGTTTCGAACTGGCGACCTCAGCATTTCCAGGTCGACGTTTTATCCACTGTGCCACCACAGGTCAGGCCACAACTGAATTTTGTATAGGAAAAAAATGAACCTTGATCCTTTTTCTCCATAAATACAAAAATTAATTCAAGTTGAATCATATACTTCAACATAAAACACACAACTTTAACATTTCTAGGGGAAAAAATTAGAATATTTTTATCACCTTGGGTGGACAAAGGTTTTTTTGAACAGAACACAAAAAACACAAATCCTAAAAAGAAATTTTTTTTAAAATTAGACCTCATCAAAATTAAAATTTTCTGCTTATCAAATAACATCATTAGGACAATGACTAGACAAGGCACAGATTTTAAAAAATATATTTACAAGTTCTACATGTAACAATGCACTTGTATCAAGACTAGACAAAAACCATAAATTAACAACTTAAAAAATAAGCAACTAAAAGTTTTAAAAATTCGCACACTACTTGAACACAATGCTTCACAAAGGAGATATATAAATAGTCAGCATTTGAAAAAGACTGAACAATATTAGCCAGCAGGAAAAAATATATATATATTTATATAAATAAATAAATTTATATTTATATACGTGTATATATATATGTATATATATACTAAAGACTCTAATCAAATAGCACTAGATAACCACTAGATACATACTAGAATGGCTAAAATTAAACACAAATGTTGACAAAGACGTGGGAGAACTAGAATCTCATAGATTGCTGGTATAAGTGTGCAAACATTAGTACCACTTTCAGAACTACATGGCAGTTTCTTATCTGCTTCTATTCTTCTCCTAGAGGTTTACTCAAAAGAAATGAAAACATGTTTACCCACAGTCTTGTACAAGAATGCCCCTAGCCATATTGATTATTTCCAAGATGTGAAAACAGTGCAAATGCCCATCAATAGGAGACTGTTGAATCCTTATCGTGGATTTATTGCCATGCAGCAACAGAGTGAATGATGAATACATACAACATGCATGAATCGCAAACTGTATGGTAAGTAACAGAAGCCAGAAACAAAAAGTGCCAACCACAGGAATAACCATATGCATGGATTCCGTATTCAGACAAAGCCAGCCCAAGGTGGGGGTCATGAGGTAGTGGCTGAAGGCAGTGGGGACAGGGAAGGAACTGACTGAAGGGGAGTTGGTGGATTTCTGAGACTACGGAGATCTATGTCGCTGTGAATGGTGATGACACTGGTGCACACAATCGTCAAACTCGTTGAACTGAACATGTTAGACTGTGCATTTTTTCCATGTTAATACATCTCAACAAATATGATACAAGAAGATCCTTTACTCCAAATGTCTTGCTCAGGACCTATTTCGGATTAATAAAATGTTTCATGCTTAGATGTCTTAACTCCAGAAGAATGTGACATTTGAATAATTAAGGACTGAGGACATAATATATAAATATATAAGTCTGCACCTTTGCAACTCAATGCTTTCAAAATGGTTGTTACCCAACCAAATAAAGTAGCAAGAGAGAGCCACACAACTCCTGTGGAATCGGCCAGACTCTCATGATGTCAGGTTGCATCTAACTGGCAGCCGCACCCCATCTGTGATTCGGTGACCACGCAGTCACAACGACACCACTGAGCTTGACAGCACCAGCTTTGAAGTCAGGCAGAACTTAGGTTCTAATTTTTCCCCCCAGAAATTCTGCAAAGTGCAGCCAGGATGTAAAACATTTTTCTTGAGCAAGACTGTCAAGGAGCAAACAGACATTTACTTATTTTGGGGTTGGCGCGTGATGAGACTGCCACTCTGCAGCCCTGGATTCTCATTTAACATCCCTCAGGCATGCGATTGTTCGACAGCCTTAAAACACATGAATCTATCTCCACAGACAGAGACAGACATCAAGCACCCCCACCCATGTGTGCAGAAGAAAGAGCGAACAGCAAAAGAAGCCAGCTGCAGAGGGGGCAGCCCACGGACAGCCGCCGCCGCCACCGCTGCATTTGTTTTAGAGTGGGAGCGAGGAAAACGCTCCTTTGATATTTGAAAACTTTCTAAGTCAAATCCTGTGACTGACAAGCTAGCCCAGACTTCCTCACCTACACCCCAGATGCTCATATCTCTCCTCAATCCTAGATATAAACTGACCCTCTTCTCTTATCATAAGAGTAAAAAAAGAGCTCAGACTTAGTCACTCATGCTCTGAGGACCCCCAGAGGGTTTGCTGAACCAGGAAGAATGATGAGCGGCAGCAAGATGGCAAGTTCCTTCGATGGAGCCACGTGCTCGTAATTCATTCACGCTCTTTCCTCTGGGCAAGGCAACAGGTACAGATCACCCGGCGCGGGTCTTTCTGCACTTATAGAAATGGAAATACACCCAGATTTAAGGATTGGTTGTCCCCTGTCCACCCACCCAGCCCTGTGCCGCCCCAGCTGGAAGACAGCCAGGAACAAGGTTACAGTCTCTTTAACAGAAGTGGAGATGAGCAGGTGTTAAAGATAGATTAGCAACTAAGTGCGTTTCTCCCTGGCAGGCTCAGTATTCAAAAAGGAGGGGTTTTAGAGAGAAGCTGGGTGTCTTTTCCGACGAGATGAATTTCCCTGTATCTACAAGGCCTGTGCAGACTCAAGAAGCCAACACGTAAAGGTTGCCCATCAGTGAAATTTGTAGCAGGCAGGCACTTGGGTAGAACATGCAACTGATACAAGATGAGGTCACACAGCCAGTTTACTTTTGCTCTGGAGGCACTGCCTGGGAGGGGAGGGAGGAAGTTCCAGTTTTGTACTTTTTCTCTTGAGCCAAGTTTTGACTCTGATTCCAATACTCCTGTGGTTGGTGCAGTACCTTCTTTCTGCACCCTGCAGTTCGACCACTGAGCTGCAGGGCAGAGGGGAGAGTTTGAAAAGTTTCCGAAGGAACCACACGTCTGGGTTCAGGCTGTTATAACAAAAAAAATACCATAGACTGGCTGGCTTAAACATCAAATATTTGTTTACTCCCAGTTCTGAAGGTTGGGAAATATCAGATCAAGGTGCCAGCAGATCTGGTGTCTGGTGAGAGCCCTCTTCCTGGTTCGTAGGGGTCCATCCTCTTATGTTCTCACATGGCTGAGAGAAAGAGGTCGTCTCTGCCATGTCTTTTCTTAAAAGGGCACTAACCCTATTCATGAGGGCTCCACGCTCACGACCTGTTTACCTCCCAAAGGCCTCACTTTCTGTATCATACTGGGGGGTGGGAAGGTGGGCTTCACTGCATGAAACTGGGTGTGGGAAAGGAGTAGCGAAAACATTCAGTTCATAGCAAACACCAAGTTCAGAGTCGATGGATTTTTAGAAAGAAAAAGAAAACTACTCATTAAGCACCTATTGTACACTATGCATTTAACTAGGGTCTTTTATCACTTTATATCAACCCAAAGGATACATTAACCCAAAAGACCTACTATATTAGACTTGGCATAAGAGAAACTAAAGACAGATTGAGTTCCCTGTTTCTCTCTTTCCCATGGTTTTGTGTTCCCTTCTTAATGTTATTTTGAATTTGTTTGGGCTCAAATTATATTACACCCTTGTCATCTCCATTAGCTAAAATGTATTTACGGCTGATTATGCATGCAGAAAATAAATTAAATATCTGAATAACATTACCAGTAATTGGTGAAATTGCCTTATGTTTTCACATCCTTACAACAAAAAAGGCATCAACAAATGACCGAGGGGGTGGGGAAAAAAGGATAATCCATTATAATTGTCCATCTTACCACAGAAATAGGACAGACAAAATTATGGGCAATTTCAGTGTCTAAAAATCAAGTGTGATGAAAATTATATTGAATTCAACCCCCAATTTTTTTTTTACTTTAACTGTGGCTCCAAAACAACTGGTAGATGAAAGGAAATTGGCCCTGCTCTTAAAACTCAGCCACTGCCTTGGAACTTGACGTGGAATCTCTTAAGTTTCCACAAAATACAAACCATAGTGGAAGTACTCATCTGGATTTGCTTGAGTAATTCTCCATGATAAGTTTCCCTTCAGCAACCTCGGGCTTATTGGTGAAATATTTATACTGATTTATAGAGAGCTTCTAGTGTGTTTTAGTTTCTAAATGCACAAATACCACCTCTACCATAGCCTGATATATTCTCCAGACCAGACTGGTATCATCTGTCCTGAGGTTGCATCTTTGTGCTTTTTGAAAAGTACATAAATCTAAACTATTTAATAATCACAATAGTTACTATGGTATAGATACTGAGCATTTGGGAAGGACGCCAGCTGTTGCATTAGAGCAGGGTCCCAGACTCCCGCGGTGCAGGCAGGAAGCCCCTGTAACTGGGGAGCACAGTGAAGTTGCTGGATATCTATCAGTATGGGAGGCTTTTTAACACTTTCACGATGGGGCTGCCATACCAGGGTGTCCTGCTACCTGTCAGCACCGCACAGACACACAGATGAAAGACCCAGGTCTGCCTTCTCACTTTGCCTTTATTTGTCCAGGTGGCTTCTGTCAGCATCTTGCCAAATGAACAACCCAGGAAATTGTATCCCTGCAGGTTTCTGGCAGGTACCATGGTACCCAAGCCAAAGGCCATTTCTACAAGGACACATCATCCCTTTCAGCATTGCAACCTTGAAATCCAGAGTCCTACCCAAGAAACAGCAGCGGGGGCCCAAGGACCGTTAGCACCATTTTGATTTTTTAAGTCAAAGATGGGCAAAATTTGAAACAAAGAGGAAGGCTCTTAGCCCACCAAAAGAAATATAAAAAGGAAGATAAATTGGCCAAGAGAGAGACAAGGCAGGGCCTGTATCTCAGGAGAAACAGAACCGTTTCATTTTCGGTTGGAGAGTGAATTGTAAAGTGAAGATCCAATCATGTCAGGCCATTCCTCAAAACTCCCCCATCACCAGCCCTTCAGAATGGCACACAAGGGATGTGCCTTGCCTTGGTTCTTGCTGTCTGAACCCTGTCTCCAAGAAATAGTGAGCCAAACCATCGTGTTGTTTTATACACCCCACTTGCTCTCCATTACAACCCACATTGTAAGTCTTGGAATTGTTCGCTAGAAAATGACCCTCGTCGAAGTATCCTGAGTAACAGAAAACGTGGTATGTGTTAGGTTACAATAATTTTTGTTGAACAATTCATTCAATATAATCAGGCAGCTTCAAATCATCAGAAATGGTGGTCAGACTTTTCACAGAGCGTTGGGGAATTAAAGATATGTCCAATGTATTCTAAGGTTACAGAATCAAAAATGAGCAGATCTCAAAAAATAAAAAAGACTAACCATATCAAGGTAGAGTGTTGAGAATGAGGAGAAATGTAAAATCTCATATATTGCCAGTGGGAGTAGAAAATGATACAACCACATGGAAAAAAAATTCAGCGGCTTCTTAAAAAGTTAAGCATATACCTCCTATATGATCCAGCCATTCCCGTCCTAATTATTTATCCAAGAGAAATGCAAGAGTATGTTCATCTGACTTTTTCACAAACGTTCACAGACACTTTATTTCTGATAGCCCCGAACTAGAAACAACTAGGCGTTCTTAAACAAGTAAATAGACTATTAACAAACTATGGTACATCTATACTCTAGAATACTACTCAGTGATAAGAAGCCATGAACTGAGAGGTATACAACAGAATACATGAATCTCAAAGCAGTGATGCTAAGTGTACGTAACCAGCCAAGGAAAGAGTACATACTGTATGATTCCATCTACATAAAATTCTAGAACATGCAAAGGAATCTACAGGGACAGAAAGCAGAGCAGGGCTTCCTGAAGGATGAAGAGGGGAGGAGTGAGAAGGAGAGACCCCAAAGAGGCATGAGAAAATTCTGAATATTTAATTTTTATTGTGATGATCGTTGTACAGCTGTAGAGATAAGTCAAGACTCATAGAATTTTTTTTACCTTTTAAACACAGAAAATCTATTGCATGTCAATCATACTTCAATAAAGCTATTGAAAATTAGAAACAGAGCATATGCTTTATGAGAAAACAATCACTATTGTTTGGGGAAATTACAATTAGATATTCGGAAGTAAAATGGAAATACAATTATAGAAGTGTAAGTTTGAGATTGAGAACGGTAACCCTTTCCTTTAGAAGGCAAAATGTGAGAGAAAAAAATATACTAGTTAAGGCTATCCAATGAGAAAAGAAACTAGCCTCAGAGCTAATGAGTTCCCAGCCCCTGGAAACATTCATTTGATGACCATTAAATAGTCCTACAAACAAATTCTTCCCCTGGTGCGGCAATGATATCAGCCCCAAGATTCTTTTAAACTCTAAATTTACTCATCCAATGAGATGGCACTCTGGAAGGGTATATGTGCTTGCTAGCAGCAAACTCCCTGTTACTGATGCTCATGGAATCAACCATTAGAAATTTTCCAAAAGAAGTGAAACTAATTTAAAGGCCTAACACTTCAAAGGAGTAGAGTTGAAAGGAAGTCAGTTCATCAGATAGAGGAGTTACAAGCGAACACAAAGAGAGCCTGAAGTGATGGAGCTTTGGGGTGGAGGTGGCTGGGTGGCAGACAGTCTAGGTGGGAAAGTAACTCGGGGTCAGCTCTGGGATCTAGAAAACCAAGAGCGCTGGTGTAAGAAACTGAGAACTGGAGGTCTCAACTGGAGGCTGGGGTCTAGGAATATTTTATTACAGATACTGTTGGGCTTGTTCTGGAACAATCTTCGAAAGAACAAAATACACCTCCATGTTCAAAAACTTCCAGGAGCTTTCTGTTGCACACAGAATGCCATTAAAAGTCCTTCCCAGGGCCACGTGGGTACTGCTCAGGAAACGTAGCAAGATGCAGAGGAGTGTACAACAAAAATGGGGTGGAGTTAAGAGCAAAGACACTATAACCCCCTTCTGCATGTACATATATTCTACATGAGCATTTTACACAAGGGTATTGCTCTCGATGGTGACACTAAATTAAAACTTCTCCTAAAACCTGTCCCAGGTCCCCTACAAGCCCCACTCTGGCATATGGCACTGCTCTGAGGGAGACAGGGATAACTGCTGGAAGCAGAGGGGGTCCAATGAGGAGCAGTTGTAATCCCCACCAGCCACCTGGTGAAGCAATTACCTGGATGAAGCAATTAAATGATCGAGTGAGTGAATAGTAACAAGATGCCAAAGGGATGAAAATTGACTTGGGTAAAGGGAAAAATGAGGTCAGTCTGCTCGCTCCTGAAAATCAAGGTGAATGTTAAAGGCAGACCCTTCTCCTTACCCTACGTTTCCTCCTTGATTCATAAAGGAGAAGACAACACTTATATCTTGTGCAAAAGAGCTCACCAACTCCCTCTCTACCCCTTAGTCCCCGCTAAGGGAAACTAAAGAATCTGGTGAGAACCTGATTCATAGACAGCATTTCCTAAAGGAGGAAAGGACTGATACAATTGGCCAGAGGGCAGTACCCACTGGGTCAGTGTTTACTGAAGGACAGGGTAGGGGTCTTCAGACGTGGGACCCACCACTCATCTCTTTCTCTTTGAACACATTCCAGACTCCCCTCTCCCTGTATCTTCTGTGTCCTAGCCGCCAGCCTACGGGCCTCATCCCTGCAGCTGGACGTGTAACTCAAGTTAAACCCGATCTACATGCCAGCTGTCTTTAATTTCAAGGAGAAAGAATGGGAGGCTCTACTTAGCCTCAGGCCGTGTACTTTTTTTTTAATTTATTTTTTATTTTTATTTATTCATTTTAGAGAGGAGGGAGGGAGGGAGAGAGGGAGAGAGGGAGAGAGGGAGAGAGAGAGGAGAGGAGCAGAAAGCATCAACTCCCATATATGCCTTGACCAGACAAGGGCAGGGTTTTGAACCGGCAACCTCAGTGTTCCCAGGTAGACGCTTTATCCACTGTGCCACCAGAGGTCAGGCTGTGTTCTTGGTAAGATTTAAGGAAGACTGCTTTGGATGTGTTTAGGGGAGTTTGGGAAGCTACCAACCAAATGGAACCATGAGCTTTGTGTGGGAGCCCATCAGTCAGAATCCTGGAAGGGAAGGGAAGAGACTGGTAGGCTCTGGCCACCATGAAGGCTTAAACAGTGAGAAAACCCAGGGGGGGGGTCAACAGAGGCAGATTTAAATGAGTCTATGTATACACATCAGCCTCAGACACACTTCTGTCTCAGGCCGCTGCCGCCACCACCACCACCACCACCACCACCACCACCACCACCGTGAGGTACTTACTCCGGTCCACATTTCATATATGGTTAAGTAGAGACAGAGAGTGCTGAGGACTGCTTGTTTGTGCCCCCTCCCAATTCTTATGTTGTAGCCTAATCCCAATGTGATGGTATTAGAGGCAGGGCCTTTGGGAGGTGAGTAGTTCGGGAGAGTGGAGCCTTATGAATGAGATTAGTGCCCTATATAATTGACCCCAGGGAGTTCCCGATCCCCTCCCACCATGTAAGGTCACAGAGACGATGCTGTCTATGAATCAGGTTCTCATCAGACAACGAATCTGCCAGCACCTTGATCTTAGACTTCCCAGCCTCCAGAACTGTAAGAAATAAGTTTCTGTTGTTAATAAGCTACCCAGTCAGTGGTATCTGGTTACAGCAGCCTGAATGGATGAAGACACAGAGAGTTAAAATAACTAGGAGCAGCACCAGAACTATCTCTCTAGTCTCAGAGAACTCTTAATCACTGTGCTATTCTACTTTTTTAAATTCGTAAAGGAATATTATACTAATTATTGTTATTATTATAGTCTGAAAGAGAAAAAACACTAAGCCAAGTATGCCCAGTGGCTCCTCTAAGCCAAAGACAGGTAGGAAAGCACAGCGACACAGAGACAGCAGGGTGCTGTGGTGGGCAGAGCTCAGAGCTCAATCTCTGAAGACCTGGGTTCAAGTCTCAGTTCTGCCACAAAACTTCAGTCCCTTTGCTTAGAAAACTCGGTGTCTTAGAAAGGCTTGGACAAAATCATACACACAAAAGCATTTTATACATGCAACAAACACTATGTCTGAATAAGCACATACTTGACATGCTGGTAGCTTCCACTGTCACAAATCACCAACTTGGAATTGACCCAATGGCTCTCTATTTGGAGCAATTTTGTTTCCCAGGGCAATAGACAATGTCTGAAGACATTTTGGCTGTCACAACTCAGGGGAAGGGATGCTCCTGATATCTAGTGGGGAGAGGCCAGGGATGCTACTAAACACCCTATAATGCTCAAGACAGCTCCTTAAACAAAGAATTGTCCAGCCCAAGCATGTCAATAGTGCTAAGGCTGAGAAACACTGGTTTGGAATAAATTCATGTGTTATAACAATTTAGGAACAGATTTGATGCTCAATACATCCTTGCCAAATATCTTTATAGAAAAACAAAGGAATAATCATGCCCTACAAAGGGTTGATCTGAGAGAGCAATGTCAGAATAAGTGAAAGGTATAAATAAGCCGGGAAGATGAAGGAATATGCTACTCAAGGTGTGGTGCATAGACCAGCTTTGCCCTTACCTGGGCACCTGTTAGAAAGAGAGAATCCAAGACTGTACCCCAGATCTACCAAATCAGAATCTGGGTTTTAACCAAGTGATTCATAGGTATGTTCAAGTTTAAAATACACTGTCCTAGGCCCTGACCAGTTGGTTCAGTGGTAGAGCATCGGCCTGGCATGCAGGAGTACCAGGTTTGATTTTTGGCCAGGGCACACAGGAGAAGCGCCCATCTCTTCTCCACTCCTCCCCCTCTCCTTCCTCTCTGTCTCTCTCTTCCCCTCCCGCAGCCAAGGCTCCATTGGAGCAAAGATGGCCCGGGCACTGAGGATGGCTCTATGGCCTCTGCCTCAGGCACTAGAATGGCTCTGGTTGCAACAGAGCAACGCCCCAGATGGGCAGAGCATCGCTCCCTGATGGGCATGCTGGGTGGATCCCGGTTGGGCACATGCGGGAGTCTGTCTGACTGCCTCCCGGTTTCCAACTTCAGAAAAATACAAAAAAAAAAAAATTTTAAATACACTGTCCTAGAGTCTACACTTGAGGACGAGTTAATTTTTATTTATTTTTTATTTTTTATTAAGTGAAAGGCAGGGAGGCAGAGACAGACTCCCACATATGCCTGACTGGGATCCACCCAGCAAGCCCCCTACCAGGTGATGCTCTGCCCACCTGGGGCCACTACTCTGTTCCTTGGCAACCTAGCTATTTTATCTCCTGAGGTGAGACCACTGAGCCATCCTCAGCACCTGGGGCCAAGTTGCTCAAACCCATTTGAGCCATGGCTGCTAGAAGGGAAGAGAGAGAGATAGAGAAAGAGAGAGAGAAGGGGGAAGGAGGAAGAAGCAAATGGTCACTTCTGTGTGCCCTGACCAGGAATAGAACCCGGGAATTCCACATGCCGGGCCAACAGTCTACTGCTGAGCCAACCAGCCAGGGGCTACAGGTTAATTTTTAAGAGCAATCCTAGTTTTTCCTGACTAGTGCAGAAACTCGGGTCTCTTTAAGATTAGCCCAGCTAAAGTTTCCCTCTTGGCTATCACTCAGCTCTACCCACAGGTGGCATTTCTACCTGGAAACTCTAAACTTGGATAAGAGAGAGCAGGTCCCCCAGATGTGTTAGCAGAACTTTCTCTTGGTTCACAAAGTAGAGTGCTAAATATAATGAAATATGGCACATCGTCAATACCCCCTATGCAGAGACTGCACGAAATGCCACAGCTGAAAGATTCTTTGAAGAGGAAAAGAAAATTCTATTGCAACTTCTATTTGAAGTTTGATTGCTTCATTGCCTCCTGCCCTCCAGGTGAAGGGGCAGCCAAGAAAAATTCATTCTGTGTGACACTATGAAGTTAAAAAGTGTTCTAAATGCTGTGTCTGGTTGTACCAGAAAGGAAGAGAGGTGCTCTGCATTAGCCACAAAGCCAAACATCCTCCAATCAGGGTTATCCTATCTCTCCTTCAAAGAGTACTGCTCAGTATCATGACGTCATTCAAAGTACACTGCTCACAAAAATTAGGGGATCAGGGAACAGGCAGATACTCCAGTACTTTCAGCCTTTTGTATACTGCATTTTCACCAATGAAATAAAAGCTGGATTTGCAACTCATTTGCATAATCAAACAACTTTCTTTGACTTGTTGTTGGCTTTTCTGTTCTTGTTTAATAAAAAAAATCAAATGCTTCTTTTTTTTATCACTTCATATTCATTTTGAAATATCCCCTAATTTTTGTGAGCAGTATATTTGACATACATTCAATCATATAATACCTACAGAATTTTTTCTTTTCTTTTCTTTTTTTTTTCTTTTTGTATTTTTCTGAAGCTGGAAACGGGGAGAGACAGTCAGACAGACTCCACATGCGCCCGACCGGGATCCACCCGGCACGCCCACCAGGGGCGACGCTCTGCCCACCAGGGGGCGATGCTCTGCCCCTCCGGGGCGTCGCTCTGCCGTGACCAGAGCCACTCTAGCGCCTGGGACAGAGGCCAAGGAGCCATCCCCAGCGCCCGGGCCATCTTTGCTCCAATGGAGCCTTGGCTGCGGGAGGGGAAGAGAGATACAGAGAGGAAGGGGGGGGTGGAAAAGCAAATGGGCACCTCTCCTATGTGCCCTGGCCAGGAATCGAACCTGGGTCCCCCGCATGCCAGGCCAACGCTCTACCGCTGAGCCAACCGGCCAGGGCCAATTTTTTCTTTTATGTGAGAGGAGGGGAGATAGCATGTGCCCCAACCAGGATCCACCAAGCAACCCCCATCTGAGGCTGATGCTCAGACCAACTGAACTATCCTCAGTGCCAGGGGCTGACACTGGAGCCAATCGAGTCACTTGCTGTGAGAGGGGAAAAGGAAGAGAAGGGAGAGAGAGGGGAAGAGAAGCAGATGATCACTTCTCATATGTGCCCTGACTGGGGATCAAACCCAGGACATCTGCATGCTGGGTTGACACTCTTTCCAATAAGCAACTGGCCAGGGCCCTGTGACGCAAGGTAACTATCTCCATTTCATAAATGAAGAACTTAAGCACAGAGGTGTTAAGTAACTTTCCCAAGGTCGGATATCTAAGAAGTGGAGAAGCTGAGATTTGAACCCACTATGTCTGGCTACAGAGCTGGTGCTCTTAACCCTTCCCTCATATTGCTCACACCTAAGTATATAGTGGAGAATCTGCAAGAATTTTATGAGAATGATATGATGGATTTTCTGCCCTGATGGAATATCCAGCCTGGTAAATGGAGAAGATGAATAGATATGACACAGCACATTAGGAAGGTGGTTATTAAAAAATGTCTGAAAGAATAAATACATGAAGTAATTCATGAATGAATGTGCTCCTATGATGAGATTTTGAGAAAATAAGACACTATGAATAATAATAGGCTCCTAGAACAAGTACTGTTTCCCTGCACACACCATCTGGCATTATTGTCCAAGCCCCATCCTTATCTGTGGAATCACCCCTTCCCCCACTCCACCCATGCGGCTTCCACTGGAGCTTTGCATTGTAACACCCCAGTTGACCAGCCAGGGGTGGGCTCCTCATTTTAGTTGGGCCAATGAGTTCCCTTCTTCAGGAATTGTGGAACCTGAAGAAAGAAAACCAAAACAATCTCTCTAGGTAGTTAACACTGTACAAGGAAAAACATGGAATCTATTGGCATCCACATTTCTAATCCCATGGAGAAGGCTCGTCTGCCATCAGGGAGCTGCCAAAAGCTTTGGGCAGCCAAGAGCCAAAGAGGAGAGATGGAGAAGTCTGTTTCCAGACACTTAACCTCTCTCTATTTCATTTCCACTTTTTCAAAATAAGGACAAAATAAATATATCTTAAAAGGCTACAGTCACACCACTGTTCAAGGAAGAAGGGGCTCCAATCAGACAACGTTGGAGCAATGAGGGAAGTTGACCCTGCTTCCTAAATTCACACTCAGAGCCCCAAGCACCAGAAAGCAACACTAGTTGGGAGAATTCAGTCTCCTTTGTTCTTGTTTCATTCAACAGCCTTTGATATGGAGAAAGGGTTGCCCTGATGGGCAGTATAAACAGGTAAGTCCCTACGTCAGGTCAGTCTCATGTTTCTCGTGAATAAAATGGTGTTTCAAATATACACAGCTGGCTTCCCATGTCTTTGGATGTCATGAGCCATTTCTCAGGGTCTGTCTGCTCACCTGAATGGGCTCGGCTTTTGAATTCTGCTCCCATAGGACTGAAAGATGATGCCCTCTTGGCTTTCACCACGCATCTGTTGTAAACAAGGTGGTTTTCCATGCCCATCACAAAGCCACACATCTCCTTGATGGAGAAGCACAGTAGCATCAGTGATTTCCAATAACAGTATGGTCAATGGAAACAGCTTTTAAAGCTCCTTAGACCTGTGGTCTTACATCTTTCTCGAGCTTACCAGCAGAGAAGTGGGGAGGTTTAATAAGATGGCTCTTCTACTGCCTTCCACCACTGCAACTCTGATGTGCTTTGAATATTTGGGGTTTGCATGTATTAGGGTTCTCCAGAGAAACAGACCAATAGGAGCTAGATAATTAGATAGATAGATAGATGACAGATAGACAAATGAGAGGGTTTATTTATTATTGAAATGGAACTCCAACTATTTGCCATTGGTATAGTTTAGTTCAAGTCTAAGGGCTTGAGATCAGAGGAGCCAATGATACAAATCCCACCTGGGTCTGAAGGCCCAAGACCAGGAGTGCTGATGTCTAAGGACAGGAGAAGACAGATGTCCCCACTGAAGCAGAGAGTGTGAATTCACCCTTTCTCAGCCTTTTGTTACAGTCAGGCCCCCAGGGAACTGGATGACCCCTGCCTTCATTGATGAGGACTCAGTCTATCAACTCAGTTTTTAGCCTCTTCTGGAAACACCCTCACAGGTATACCCAGAGATAATGTGATACCAGCTACCTGGGCAACCCATTGTCCAGTTAGGTTGACACAAAAAACTAACCATTACATAGCATGTGATGCCATCTGACATTTTCAATTTTATTTAAAAATTTTAAAAGGCAACCATTGCCTCACTAAAATTACTGGTCATGATCTCATGTGTCCCAAACCAAAATTTGGGAAACTTTACTATGACATACCCACACAGCACTTTCCAGCTTGGATTTGCTTGACTTCACTCTATCAGAGGTCACAAACTGGCTCCCACCAGACAGCGAGGGACATAGTTAATTTGAGCCCCACCTGGTTGGCTAGCATAATGTTTAAAAAACACCTCATTTTCAAAAGTTTTAAAAATGGAGACATGTACATTCTAGAACTAGCTTTTCTTGGGGAGTGGGATTGGGGGAGGTGATGAAATAAACAGAAGGTTGTGTAACATGGGTCTATGTTCTCACATAACTACAGTCGGCAGGAGCTGAGAGACAGACACTGAGTTAGAGCATTCCCCTGCCAGTTGACTAAAGTCCTTTTTGTTTATGACAATGTGGAAAAAGATGTCTGAGTCTGCTGTCGCCACTCTAGGCCTTTCCCCAAATATGTCTGAATAGGAAGCAATTCTAACCCCCCACCGCCCCCCCCACCCCAGCTCACCCTGAAGTCGCGGAGCCCTTCCACACGTCAAGCCGCCCGCTGCAAATCCCTTCTCTCCACGCGCTCTGCGAGTACCGCCAGCTCTCCTTTTGATAAATACCCTTTGCTAAGATGCAGGTCAGTGTAATTTTCTGAAAGGTTAGGAGGAGTGCAACTCAGAGAGGGCTTGCTTATTATTTCAAATGTCATCCACCCCATTCTCTAACATTTACTGAGTTATATACAACTTGATTCCTGCCCCACCTGCCAGAGTGTCACCCCTTCCCATCATTGTCTTTCCAGCCCTCAAGGTGGCGCTAGTGGCCACAGGGCGGTGCCTCCAGGAGCCAAGGGGGCCCTTAAACTAGACAGATAAGGCAATGGGTAATTTTTGTGCCAAGTCATGCTTAAAAGTCATCAATAAAATTCACCTCTTTTGAGGCATGTATTGATTGTATCCATGTGGCTTCAAATATTTTAGTCCATTTTCAATTTACTCAGCCAGATTAAAAGTAATAATACTAATACTAATGTTTTAAATTAGCAAGCCTCAAAAATACTTAATTTCTCCTTTAAATAACGTGGGTCATTTGTTTGTGTCAGTGATTTCAGTTAAAGAAACTGTTGGGGAACAAATATTCATCCTAATAATAAAATAATAATAATAAAGGTAACATTAGCCCTGGCCAGTTTGCCCAGTCGGTTAAAGTGTTGTCCCAAAATGACAAGGTTGTGGGTTTGATCCCTGGTCACAGCACATGCAAGAAGCAATCAATGAATGCACGACTGAGTGGAACAACAAATGAATGCTTCCTTTTCCCCTCCCCTCTCTCTCCTCTCCTCTCTCTGTCTTTCTCAATAAATGAATAAATAAATAAGCCCCAGCCTAGCTTGGTTGCAGCATCATCCAAAGCACAGAGGTTGGTGTTTCGATCCCTGGTCAGGGCACATACAGGAACAGCTCGATGTTCCTGTCTCTCTGTCTCTTGCTCCCTGCATCTTTCTCCCCCTCTCAAAAACAAACAAAAAAAGTAACATTAAGATCTACTATCTGTTCATTGTCTGCTATGTGCCAAGCAAATCCATAGTGTTCAGCTCTTTGCTATGTAGATAAGTGGACAGATAGATAATAGATGATTGATTGATTGATTGATAGATAATAGATGATAGAGATAGATAGATAGATAGATAGATAGATAGATAGATAGATGTTTTTCTCACAACATCTCCACTAGTTAGGTATCAGAGAACTATTTACTTTTTACAAATAAGAAAGCCACGGCTCAGAGAGTTTCAATGATTTTCCCATGGTCACTCAATCATTATCAAAGCCAGGGAAGTATTTCAGGACTGAATAAACTTTCTACCCCACCCACTGTGTCTCAATTATAGTTACACCAAGAAGCATCTCCACACAGTCAGCATGGATGTCCATATACACATCGAAGCATCAAGCTTACTCAGTGAGACAACTGAAAATTCCCTGTTGTCATGGACTTTCTCCTGGTCCACAATGAGAAATTCTGGAGCTGGGGTGGACCCAGCCTCCTTCACTCCCCAGGAACCCAGAGACCTTGGTCTCACAGCCTAGAGTGGTTGAACACCTTGACCTGGGGGGTCAGGCTCAGTGGGACTGGAATCCGGCCCCCTCATTTATTAGCTATGAGCCCTTGGGCAAGTCATTTCATCTCTCTGAGCCTCAGGTTCCTCATCTAAAAGAAAGGGGGACACACTAATAATACCCACCTGATAAGATTATGGTGGGAGAAATACGAGGTACTGTGTATAAAACACACGGCCCGGTGGCTGGAGCTGTGATAAATACACGTTAGATACTGTCCCGATGAGCCGTCCAAAGGCTGCTTCCTGAGCAGCTCTTAGAGCCATCCTTGAGCACTTGTAAGAACAGCATATGATTGCTTTACTGCTGCAACAAAATGAGCACTTCCACCTCATCCCCTATCCACTCTCTTATCCCACCCACCACCCGCAATGTCACTACCACCTACTCCTCCGCTGTAGGAAGAAGCTGTCCTTCAGGTTTGGGAAGTAGGCAAATGAAAGGCAGCCTTGGTCAGCCTGCAGAGCTCGCCCAAGGAAGCCCCAGGCTGTGTGTGTTCCAGGTTTGTCCTAAGAATATCACCTTCTCCTCTGGGCATCAGCTTTGGGACCCTTTGCTCTCAGTCTGTATGACTTAAGAACCTCCACCAGACATACTCTTGGGTCCCTAAGGAGACATTGACTGATTTCCCTCCATCTCTTCTTCCTTCCTCCTTCTTCTTTCTTGCCTCTGCCCCTGTTTCTTTCCTGTCTGCCCCTTCCTCACAATTTTCTCCAGGATAAAGAGGTTGCATTTGTCCTGTGAAGGCTCAGATCTGCCCAATGTTATCTGCTTCTCCATCCTGGTTCAGTACCAAGTGTGGGCTGGAAGGAAGGACTTAACTCTCCCATGCCACCAAATAGTCTTTCATCATAACCCTCCTTGTGCACCAGGTCTGTATTAGTGTCCTAGCATGCCACAACAAATGGCCACAACCTTGGAGGCTTAAAACAACAGAAATGTATTCTCTCATAGCCTGGAGTCCAGAAGTTCAAAATCAAAATGTCAGCAGGGCCACAGTTCTTTCAATGTTTCTAAGGAAGAATAATCCTTCCTTGCTTCATCCAGCTTCTGGTGGGACTGGGTATTCCTTGGCTAGTGGCAGTTTCTTCCTCTATCTCTTAAAAAGACACATGTTAGGGCCTGTCCTAACCCAGGACAATCCCATCTAAAGATGCTAAATTTGATTACATCTCCAAAGGCTCTTTTTTTTTCAAATAAAGTCACATTCAAAGGTTCCAGGTGGACATATCTTTGGGGAGACCACCAATTTAAGCCATTCCTACCGAGTCCCAAAAAAAGCTGTGACACACCTTCCTTTCACCATTGAGTTCATCTCATTCTCTTACCAAAACAATGCCAAGACCTGAGGAAAACCTCCCATTGTATTGCACAAGCCCGATCTTCCCACTGCCTTGCCCAGAGCGCACGCACTGCAGGAACCCAACGCTGGTGGAGGGGGGCGTGGCACGGACTGACGTGCGGAAATGGTACGGAACTCCAGGAAGACTAAAGAGTTCCTGCCACACACCACGTCACTCAGCTTCCTGTAGAACAAGGGTCGCTGCACGGGAGACGCGGGCCAGTGCCGGGTCTGCTCTCTGATGAGACAGAGTCTGAGGAACAGGCAGACTTCCCATCACCCATTTCCATCATGGCATCAAAGTTTCCATTTTCAAATAAATCTAGGGAGTGCCGAGTTAAATAAACTCTTCACTGCAGAATTTTCTAGAGCTCTCAATACAGTAAACTGTGAGGGAAAGAAGAAATAACTTGTACAATTTCCCAAACTACGGCCCAGAGGAACCCCGTTATGGTGAGGCATCTCATAGCGGTGGTGTGCTTCCAAAGGCTCAGTGGGAGAGATTGGTACAAATCATTACATGCAATTAAGTAGCCATCAGGCATGGGAGAAATACAAACTAAAAATCACAGTACGATTCCACTTCACACCCATTAGAATGACTGTGATCAAAAGACAGACAGTAACAAGAAATGAGAATGTGGATCAGTGCAAACTTTCTGATGGGCATGTAAAATGGTGTAGCTACTATAGAAAAAAGTTCAACGGTCTCTTTAAAAGGTCAAATTTACCATATGACCTAACAATTTCACTCTTAGGAAAGAAAATATACTCTTACATGAGAATGTTCATAGCAACATTATTCATAATAGTCAAAACCTGGAAACAACCCAAAAGTTCATCAGCTGATGAACAGATAAGTGACCTGGTATAGCCAAACAATAAATTCATATCCAGCAATGAAAAGGAACCAAGAACTAACATAACACATGCTACAGCATGGAGGGACCTCAAACACATTATGCTGAGTGAAAGAAGCCAGTCACAAAAGACCACACATTCCCTGATTTCATGTATATGAAATACATGGTTGAAATACCCTCCAAAAGGAAAATACAGTATAGAAATTGCCAGAGATTAGGAATGAGATTGAGATTAACTATTAATGGGCATGAGGAATTTTATCAAAGTGATGAACAGGTTTTAAAACTGGAATGTAGTGACGGTTGCATCACTCAGTAAATTTACTTAAAAACGATTAAATTGTACACCTAAAATAGGTGAATTTTGCGGTACCTACAGTATACCTCAATAAAGTCGATTTTAAAAAGTGCTATCAGTGAGTAATGAAATAAAAATTTATTAACCTAAAAAATGTCTATCAGGCTCTATGCACGGCCCTATGCTTATTGAAATGGAGGTGCTAAGCTAAGTTTTTTTAGAGTAAAGATGAATAAAATTTCAGGTGCAAAGTTTTTCGTCCCACTTGGGAAACCTAGCAACTTGCATGTAGCGCCTACCTTTTGGGTTATGTTTAGAAAGATGCATTGAAGTGTGTGTGTTTTTTAATTGAAGGATGTGCCCCATATAGAAGTACTTGATAACAGGAAACACTTGTGATGAACCCCTATTTGCAAACTGTACATTCAACAAAACAAGACCCAGCCCCTAGAATCTATTAAAATGGTGGAATTGATTAGGATTCCAGGACCAACGTGATAGAAGTTCTAAAGGAGAGGGATCAGGCTCTTTGATCTGCCTGGTTCCACCCTGACTTCTTTCTAATTAGCAAAGCTTTTGAGGCTGACTGATAAGCATTCTGGGCACTGCGTGTGTCTGGCCACTGATTAATTAATTAATTTTTGACTTTGAGCAAGTGACACTTCATTTGAAAACTTTCTACCGTCCACAGACAAATGCAAAAAAGTAAGGCAAAAGATTTACATGCTAAAGGTGCCATTTCAAATCCTGTTGATTTCCAAGAGGGACAAAGGAGATCAGCGAGTTAAATAAAAGGATGGGTGATGGAGGGGAGGGGCAGGGGAGGAGTGAGCTAAGTCACTTCATTGAGCGTTTGGGCTTAGCCGTTTACCCTCTCTGTTCTCTTGATCATTTTACTCGAAAATTATGGGTCTCCTAGGCATCCTCGTATTATTTTAGAAGTGACTGTGTGCATTACCCACAGAGAGAAAAGGGACAAGAGAAAAAGAGGACTCACCAAGAGGGGAATGGGAGGGTAGACAAAGTGTAAGAATCGACACAGAGGTTCTGAGATAAAAACACTGCCCAGATCAAGGGTCCGCAAACGGCATCTATCTGTCACCTGTTTTTTGTAAATAAAGTTTTATTGGAACACAGCCACACCCATTGTCTTTGGGTGTCTACACCTTGTCTTTGGATGTTTCCATGCTACGATGGCAGCGCTGAGCGGGTGCGACAGAGATGGTACAACCCCCAAGCCAGGAAATACTTCTCTGTAACTCTTAACACAAAAACTTTGCTGACCTCTGGTCTGGATGGAGTAAGCATTAAGCCTTTTCAGTGTGATTGAAGTAACACTGAGAACTCTTCTTTTGTATCTTAAAAGACCTCTGTTTCCTGACGAGAATGCAACTAAGATTTTTTGAGCTGAGATTTCTCTGTGCGTGCCACCAGGTCCCTCTCTCAGAGATTACCCTCACTCCAAATCCTTCAGGTGGGGATTAACATGGTCATGTTTCAGAGGAGGACATTGAGGTTCAGAAAGTTAAAAACTTGCTTGTAAGTTACTGAAACCAGACCAATTTGTCTCCATTATACCATGATGCCTCTCTGTTATGTCAACGTTAAAGACCACATTTTTGGCAAGAGGCTTCCTCCGACAGTCCCTTTGTAAAAAGGGTCAAAAAGCTTGGGGACAGATTTTAGAGGGACACATTTGATCACATTTATTCAGTCATCCCTGTACCAACTCTATCATCTAAGCTTGGAGAGAAGCCCGTTTATTAATCCCCCCTCCAAGCAAGACCAAGATCAGGTCATCAAATTGAACAAATCTTTAACAAAGAGTTGGGGACTTCAATTTTTTTTTTTCACAGAAAGAAATTGCATTGCTTCTACTAGAATTCTAACCTCTCCAGTGGAAAATCTTAGAAATTCTCTACTCTACCCAGCCCGAGACGCTACCTCCTCTCCTAGACCAAGGCCTTCTCATCTCCCATCTGAGGATGCTGACCAGAGAAACAGTCCCCTCCTTCAGAAGAAATTCTGACTCCAACCACACAGTGGGTTCCATCCTCCAAGGTCTAGACAAGGCATTCAAAATATTCACAGTGTAGTTCTAAAAGTCGGAGTTAGTCAGTACCCCAGAAAGGCTATACCAAGGCTAGTCTAGTTCGTGTTCAGGCTTGACCTCAATTCTCTCCCAGCAGAAGTCTGCACCTCTCTGATCACCTATAAAAAAGCTTCTAGGAAAAGGCACACACATTTCCCACAAGCGAATAATAAGTTTCAAGTATCATCCAGTAACAACTTTCCTCTAACTCTACAAAGGTATAGCCCTGCAAAACATAATCTCAATGTTAATCATTAAATGGATCTCCGAGCTCATTTTGGACCATAGTTTCTACATTTAAGTTAATACTGCCTGGCCAGGCGGTGGCGCAGTGGCTGGAGCGTCTGACTGGGATGCAGAGGACCCAGGTTTGAAATCCCGGAGTTACCGGCTTGAGCGTGGACTCATCTGGTTTGAGCAAGGCTCACCAGCTTGAGCCCAAGGTCGCTGGCTTGAGCATGGGGTCACTTGGTCTGCTGTAGCCCCCCAGTCAAGGCACACATGAGAAAGCAGTCAATGAACAGCTAAGGTACCACAACAAAGAGTTGATGCTTCTCATCTCTTTCCCTTCCTGTTTGTCCCTATCTGTCCCTCTCTCTGTCTCTGTCACACAAAAAAAAAAAGAAAAAAAAGAAAAGAAAGAAAGAAAGAAAGAAAGAAGGAAGGAAGGAAGGAAGGAAGGAAGGAAGGAAGGAAGGAAGGAAGGAAGGAAGGAAGGAAGGAAGGAAGGAAGAAGTTTATACTGAGCAAGGTTACAAGTGCTACTATGGTATCTTTGTGCAAATTAGAAACGGCTGCCGCCTCCCAACAGGTGCGCTACTTGACACGTGCTACTGTGAATTAGAGCAGAGCAGCATCCTCCTCCTGGTGGACATGCTTCGCCATAAGGGGCAAAGCTGGGCAAACAGATTGTGGACTGTGCTTCAACGTCACCCTGCTGCAGTGAGTGACCTGCACAGATATCCATGACTCCATGACTCCACTTGGTTTTCTTGAGGAAATACTGGTCATTTCCTTTACATCTGATTAACTGATAGGCCCATTGTAATGACTTTTATGTAAACTTAGGTCATCTGCAAAATGTTAAATTGATCTCCACCCCTAGAGAGAAAAGAAAATGCTAGGGTTTTCAACAGAAGAGTTCGGAAGAGCTGAGTTGAATTCACAACTCAGCCAACTGCCAGCTGTGTGACTGTGGACCAGTCACTTGACCTCCTGAGGTTTTCAGCCGTAAAGTGGAAGTATTCGATGCCAGATCTACTGAGATCCCAAAGATGCATAAAATCTCTAATGAGAAAATGTTGAATGGCTTAGTAGACATAAAATAACCTGCGGATTATAAACAGTAACCACGTAAAAAGACAGAAACAACAATGATCTCGCTGTGCTTCCATCCAAAGCCAGTATTAACTGTCCCTGCTGTTTCTGGACTCTGTCCTTCCAGCAAAAAGTCTGAGACTGGCCATGAGTTAGTTGTCCCTGATTTTCCAAAAAGGTCGTCCAAGCAGTAAAGTGTTTCCAACATAATAGGTAATTAGCTGCTGAAGCCTTTCTGTCCTACCTGATTGATTAGCTTAAACACTAAACATTCCCATCCCTCAGTGCATAAAACTGAATAGTATGTATCAGTTTTATACATAGTATGTACTGTTATAGAATGGTGATGTGCTGCTTTCTAAATCTGTCACACTAGCTGGGAAATAATCTTTTTTTTACTTTTTTTTTTTTTACAGGGACAGAAAGAGAGAGTCAGAGAGAGGGATAGACAGGGACAGACAGACAGGAATGGAGAAAGCATCGACCTGGAAATGCTGAGGTCGCCGGTTTGAAACCCTGGGCTTGCCTGGTCAAGGCACATATGGGAGTTGATGCTTCCAGCTCCTCCCCCCCTTTTCTCTCTCTGTCTCTCCTCTCTCTTTCTCTCTCTCTCTCCCTCTCCTCTCTAAAATGAATAAATAAAAGGAATGGAGAGAGATGAGAAGCATCAGTCATCAGTTTTTCATTGTGAGACCTTAGTTGTTCATTGATTGCTTTCTCATATGTGCCTTGACCGTGGGCCTTCAGCAGACCGAGTAACCCCTTGCTTGAGCCAGCAACCTTGGGTCCAAGCTGGTGAGCTTTTTGCTCAAGCCAGATAAGCCCATGCTCAAGCTGGCGACCTCAGGGTCTCGAACCTGGGTCCTCTGCATCCCAGTCCGACGCTCTATCCACTGCGCCACTGCTTGGTCAGGTGCTATAATCTTTTTTTTTTTTTAAGTCACCATCCTGCCTAGTGATAAGATGTGTGACTAAGATTTTTAATTCTCAATAAAATAAAATAAAATAAAACTATGATATAGGCTTTTGTGAGGATAATGAAGATTGCTTTAAAGCAGGCGTCCCCAAACTGCGGCCCCCTGAGGCCATTTATCCAGCTCCACCGCACTTCCGGAAGGGACATGTCTTTCATTGGTGGTCAGTGAGAGGAGCATAGTTCCCATTGAAATACTGGTCAGTTTGTTGATTTAAATTTACTTGTTCTTTATTTTAAATATTGTATTTGTTCCCATTTTGTTTTCTTTACTTTAAAATAAGATATGTGCAGTGTGCATAGGGGTTTGTTCATAGTTGTTTTTTTATAGTCCAGCCCTCCAACGGTCTGAGGGACAGTGAACTGGCCCCCTGTGTAAAAACTTCGTGGACCCCTGCTTTAAAAGTTTCCAAGGCATCTACTCCCCCGACCCCCTAGTTCAAGCTGGGCTGCCTTAACCATACCTCTCTATCTAATCTGCCACCCAGCATCAGTGCCTGGCCGGATGTAAACACCAAACGCAAGGCCCATTTTTCTTTGTCAGAGGCTCCCTGTGACAGGAGAGCCTCAACATCCAGTACGGTTTTTTCTCAGCCACCCACCCAAGCATGGATGTGCATCCCTTTCCTCCTCTTCTGGAAGACGAGTTATTTAAAAGGTGGTTTTTTTCTTTTTTTAAAGCAGCCTTCTCTGCATGTAACATCGACATCAACAAACAAAGGGAGGAGAAAGAAACGGTGAGGGGAGGGCCGTCCATGCAGAGGGTGGGGAATGCCTCCCAGAGCGAGTTTAAGGAATGATCAATGCACATGTCAAAGGCGGCGATAAGCCATGCTGAGCTTATCAAAGCTGAAGCTCCGATGACACAGTTCACATGTGGCAAGGAGATAAGAGAAGCCGGGTTCTTCTCTCCCTTTTTTCCTCCCCACAGACCCTGCTTTAATTTCCCACTCTGTATGTTACGTTCTCAGTCCCAAAGGAGACCATCTAGCCTCATTCAATTCCTCTTCTAATCTCACACTGTAAATGTTTCCAGGAGACTGATTAGCCAACGTCGACCTCAATGCCATTGGGGGGAAATAGTGTGTCGGAGATCCAAAACGCAGCTGAAGGCTCTGGAAACACTCTGAGCCCCAGAGAAAGGAGCGGGAAGGGCGCGGAGTTGCGTGGTGAAAATGCATATACGTCTCGGCTTCTGCCACCCAAAGCTTTGTGACCTTGCGTAAGTCACGTCATCTCCCCGGAGAGGAGTTCACTCTTCCGTAAAATGGGGTTTGGGGCGGGGGTTGGGGGGAGATGGACTGTGTTATCGAGAATCTCTCCATCCAGAACAATCCATCCTTCACCCCTGCTCTCTGGCAACAAGGCTGGGAGGTCACAAAGCTGCAAACCCGAGCCCACAGTCTCCAGCCTTCTGCCCTTTCACTAATGACCTGTTAAATCATCATGGGCTGCCACAGCTAAATACCATAGACTGAGTGGCTTAAACAACAGAGAATTAGATCTCAAAATCCTGGAGGCAAGTGTGCGATTCAGATGCCTGCAGATGTAGTTCTTGGTGAGGGCTCCCGTCCTGGCTTGCAGACATCTGCCTTTTCCCTGTGTCCTCACACGGTAAAGAGAGAGGGGGCGGGGTCTGGGGTCTCTTCTGCTCCTTATAAGGGCACTAATCCCATCATGGGGCTCCACCCTCATCATCTCATCTAAATCTAGTTCCCTCTCAAAGGTCATCTCCTCATGACATCCCATTGAGGTTTGGGCTTCAACATAGGAATTTGGGGAGGACACAAACATTTAGTTTGTAACAGATACCAAGTTTCTTGTACGACAACTAGGATCTTAATGTGAGAGCAGGTGGTCATCTGTGTACCCCTCCCCCTCCTCCCTCCAGTTCAGCAGATGCTCCCACCGTTGCCTCCCCTCCCCCTCCCCCTCCCAGCAAGGCTATGCTGGAAACTTTGCTCCTCCCCAAGCCATGAAGATGCCCCTGACCCCAGTCTGCTCTGATTCCTTGACTCATCATCAGTCACTTTGTCTCCTTCAACTAAACCTGAGATTAAAATAGGCAATTTAAGAAATAGATTTCTCTCAGTTTCCCTCCTGAAGGCTCCCGGCATTTTCCCCTGATTAGCTAGAAGTGGTTGCCCAGCGTTGAGAAGGATCCCGAGGCCATGTGTGGGCTGAGATGGAAAGAGCACAGTGATTGATTAGTGATGCCTGCCAGGGATGCCATGTGGGAGATTGATGGTAGCTATATCATGTGCTTGTCATCCCAGACACCCAGAGCCTACAGCAGTGGTACTCCAGCCCCGTTGTGCATTAAAATGATCTAGAGCAGTGGTCCTCAACCTTTTTGGGGCCACGGACTGGTTGAATGTCAGAAAACATTTTCACGGACTGGCCTTTAGGGTGGGATGGATAAATGCACAAAATAAAATTATGCGACCGGCTTAAAAACTGTGGTATTTTTAAATATAATTGTCGAACTTACGAGACAAGCGTCAAGAGTGAGTCTTAGACGGATGTAACAGAGTCGAATCTGGTCATTTTTTAAAAATAAAACATCGTTCAGACTTAAATATAAATAAAATGGAAATAATGTAAGTTATTTATTCTTTCTCTGCGGACCAGTACCAAACGGCCCACGGACTGGTACCGGTCCGCGGCCAGGAGGTTGGGGACCATTGATCTAGAGCACTTCTGTAAAGTACGGGCTCCAAGACCCCACAGAAGACGTTCTGGTGTAGTAAGTCTGTGGTGGAGCCCCTGCGCCTCGCTGTAGAAATGCCCCAGGCGATTCTGGTAATGCAGACACCAAAGTCTGCATGGCAAAGGTCTGGGGAGAAACTTGTTCCCTTCCAATCTTAGCGGCTTGGGATTCTTCATCACTCAGGAACCCTTTAACAAGGAGAACTCAGATGGGTACCTTGCCCCCTTACCTCTGGCCTTGCTACTTCAAAGCCCGTGGGTCTGACATCTACTGTCGGCATTGGCGCCCTTCTGCAGGAGGACTTGCTCAGGCCACGGGACCCTGCTCTACTCACATGAGGCAAAACACGAGTGCCCATGAGCTTCTGTGCTCCAGAAGCAGCAACCAACCAGTGGAGCCCCACAAACACACAAGATGCTCCCAGAGTTCCCCAGTAGGATTAAAGTCCAGTAGCCCATGTCACTGCCCTGCTGGGTGACACACCCTTTACTGGCCTCCTTCCCTTCCCTGTCTCACATTCCAACTCACCTCCCCCAAAGCGTGTCCAGAGGTCATCGCCTAAATACACTCTCTGCGCTAGAAGTCTTGTCCTGGCATCTGCTTCTGGAGAAACCGCATTAAGACAAAATAAAAATAAGAACTGCCATATGATCCCGCAGTCCCTCTTCTGAGTATACGTATATCCAAAGAAAACAAATCCACTAACTCCAAGCAATATATGTACCCCCACCCCATTCATTGTAGCATTGTGCACAATAACCAAACATGGAAGCAACCTACAGGTCCATCAACAGATAAATGGATAAACAAACAGTGGTAAATATATATACAATTCAGCTGTTTTAAAAAAAAGTACATTCCATAATTTGCAACAACATGAATGAACCTGGAGGACATGTTAAGTGAAATAAACTAGACACAAATACAACTACTGCATCATCTTACTTATATGTAAAATCTAAAAAAAGTTCATCCCTTATAGGCTAAGTAAAATGATGGTTAACAGGGCCTTAGGGGAGACAGTGTTGGTTCATAAATTGGCCCCTGTATATTCAAAGGGCAAGGAGGGGCCCTGGCTGGTTGGCTCAGTGGTAGAGTGTTGGCCAGGTGTGTGGAAGTCCCAGGTTCAATTCCTGGCAAGGGCACATAGGAGAAGCGCCCATCTGCTTCTCTACCCTTTAACACAGCCTTCTCTCCTTCCTCTCTGTCTCTCTCTTTCCCTCCCGCAGCCAAGGCTCCACTGGAGCAAAGTTGGACTGGGCACTGAGGATGGCTTCATGGCCTCTGCCTCAGGCGCTAGATTGGCTCTGATTGCAGTGGAGCAACGCCCCAGATGGGCCAAGTACCACCCCCTAGTGGGCGTGCCTGGTGGATCCCGGTCGGGCGCATGTGGGAATCTGTCTCTCTGCCTCCCCCCTTACTCCCCACACCCGCTTCTCACTTCGGGAAAATACAAAAAAATAAAAGGCAAGGAAAGACAGAAGAAAGAGGAAGGCCACTCAGACTGGTAGGTGGCAGGTTTAATAAGCAAGGGAACTTGCAGGCAAGGCTTGCCTTGGGTGTCACAAGATGAGTAGATCTCTACATTCACCTACCAGAATCTCAAAAGCTTATATAGAAGCCTTAACAATGTTAAGTAACATGTACCATTCAGATGGTCTCAACAACACCTCACTCTCTAAAGACTGCGTCCTTGACACAGCTCTGGCTACGGGAACTCTGGGCAGAACACACATTCCAAGGACAAAGGTGGGGTGAGGAGCCTCCAATTACCTAGGCCCAGCTCTCAGGCCAACGGAGGTCCCATCTTCTCAATGACCTTTGCCAACAGGGCTAAATCAGAAGATGATGGTCAAAGGGTAGAAAGTTGCAATTATGAAGGACGAGTAAGTTCTAGAGATCAAATGTGACTATAGTTAATACTGCTGATTATATACTGGAAATTTGCTAAGAGTAGATTTCAAGTGCTCTCACGACACAACAAAAAGTGGTAACCATAACAGGAGATGAAGATGTTAATTAGCTTGACTGTCATAATCATTTCACTAGGTATATGTATATTTAGGTATCATGTTACACCTCTTAAATATATACAATTTTAATTAAATAGTTAATTTTAGGCATCAACTTTGCAAAAGCATACAGCCATGTCAACGTTAGAAGCCTAATACATGTCATTTTTTCTTAAAATTCCCTTCGCTCAAAACACACAGCTCTAATTCTTTCTGCCGTGCCTACCCCACATTTCATTCACAACACGAACGATTCTGCGTATTTGTAAGGCAGCTTTAACTTTTCAAAGCACTTTTGCATTTAGACGTCCTTTTGGTACTTACAAAAGATCCGCCAGGTAGGAGAGACAATAGCATTATTCTCTTTTGCTAAATGAGATCAGCCCTTTTGAACACAGGCCCGGAGTCGTGAGTTGCACAAGGTCACCTGTCATGTAGGCCTCCAGCCTGCCACCAGCCTCCCTGTCTCTCCAGGGTGGCATCACCTGTTGTGGCTCGTGCAGTCCCAGCAGCAGGGATAGGCTGCCTCCATTTCTAGTGGGCACACTGCACCCGGCCAGAGTCGGGGCTCACTGTGAGGACACTCTGAGATAACAGTCGTTGTCAGGTTTCACGCTGGGGCAAGGAGATCACTCTAAGAGAAGGGAAAACTGCTGTTCGGATCCCACCTTTGATGGGAGAAACAAACTAATCGAGCCAGCGTTTGCTGAGCTATACAGCCAGTCAATGGGATTCGATCCTTTATCTCCAAATCATGGAGTCCCAACACTCGCTGGGGCAGATGGAAGTAAATGAACTTCTCTGATACACTGATTCAAAGGTCGGGCAGTGTCTTCTCAGGTGTAAATGTCAGATACATACAGACTAGCACATCGGAAGAGAAGTCAACTTGTTAAAAAACAAACAAACAAAACGCCTCTCTGAGTCAATGGTTCTCCGACTTAGGTAAGTCTCGAGTTTGCACCAAAGAATCCGAGTCCCTGGGATGGCTTGTTAAAACCCAGTTGCTGATTCCGCCCCCAACTTACTGATTTAATAGGTCTGTGTGGGGCCTTCAAATCTGAATGTCTGAGAAGTTCCTAGGTGAGACCAAAGAGGCAGCTGTGAGGGCCACTGCTTTAAGACCCGCTTTCCAAATTTAATGTGTCTACAAAAAACTGGGAGCTATGGCTGAAATGCAGGTTCGGCATCAGGAGGTCCCAGCTCTCTTTCTGACAAGCTCCTGGTGATGCTGCCGCTGCTAGCCTATGGACCACAGTGAGTACTGGGTCTCCAAGCCAGCATTTCTAGTAACAAACTATAGAAATGATCCCTGAAAGTATAGTCTCCAAGCCAGCATCTCTAAAAGGGTGTGCTGCTAACCCCATACATCGGAGTCACCAGCGAGCTTATTTCCAATGCCCGTGGGAACTCTGTAATGATAAGAAGGTGAGCTGAGAATGGTTGGAACCACACTCTGGGATGAACGGACACTGCTGCTGTACAGACGCGTGGACAGTACAAAGGCTACATGTCAGGTCACCTGTCTCCCCAGCAGGGCCATCTCAGATCTGGCTCTTTTGATTTTGCACCAAAGGTGGACTGCTCTGAGTGTCTTGAAAACAACAAATTTCAGAACCTTTTTTTTTTTTTTTTTTTTCTGAAGCTGGAAACAGGGATAGACAGTCAGACAGACTCCCACATGCGCCCGACCGGGATCCACCCAGCACGCCCACCAGGGGCGACGCTCTGCCCACCAGGGGACGATGCTCTGCCCCTCTGGGGCATCGCTCTGCTGCACCAGAGCCACTCTAGCGCCTGGGGCAGAGGCCAAGGAGCCATCCCCAGCGCCCGGGCCATCTTTGCTCCAATGGAGCCTTGGCTGCGGGAGGGGAAGAGAGAGACAGAGAGGAAGGAGGGGGTGGGGGTGGAGAAGCAAATGGGCGCTTCTCCTATGTGCCCTGGCCGGGAATCGAACCCGGGTCCCCCGTACACCAGGCCGATGCTCTACTACTGAGCCAACCGGCCAGGGCCCAGAACTCTTCTTAAAAGGTAGAAAGAAAGAGCCAGCAACCCTACTTGGCCCAGAGTGACACAGTCATCATGCTGGACACCAGCTCGGACCCCCAGCCCAGCCAGAGGGGAGCCAGACTATCATCAGCTGAGCATCCCTGAGGCTATTAAGACAGCTCCTCTCACCTCCAATAAAAAAGAAAAAGAAAAGACAGAGGGAGAAAGGAAAGGAGGGAGGGAAGGGGGGGCGGAGACAGAAAGAGGCCATTGTGCTCTGTTACAAGACGGCGTTTGGAATAACGTAGAAATTCAAAACAAATATTGAACAACTTGCAAATTGCATTTTCCTGGGACTTCCTCTTGGCTTTTTCAGTTTGCATGCTTTAATCGAAAGCCGTGTGCTGCAATGAGTTCACGTGACACGCCATGTTCAGTTATTCCAAATGACTCAGAGCCACATGATGATCTATTTCTCGTCGGTTACAGAACACATTTTATGTTCCAGGAACTACAGTACAATCACCTTCTCAAACTATCATATTGCACACAAACGGCTTTGTCACTCAGGTACAATGGCATTTCCTGAGTGACTGGGTGGGGGTGGGGGTCATCCCTGGGTCAAAGATGAGCAGGGATCATGAAGAGCAGATGCTTCCCTGTTTGCCACCTGAGAGAGGACAGAAAACTAGACTGGGAAAACCAGCAGCGGAGAGCAGAACACGGCACCCAGGGGCCCCGACCCTACAGTCAGAAAAACAGAAACAAGCCCAAGAATGTGTCTGGAGACCTGGGTATATCGGGGCAGAGAGGAGATAGGAAGTCATCCACTTTATTTTTAGAGAAATTCTAACCAGCAATATCACTTCTAAGTATCTACCCAAGAGAAATGAAATCATGCCCATGAAAGACTTTTGGGTGAGTGCTCACAGTAGCATTGTGAACAATAGCCAAAAACTGGAAGTAACTCCAATGTCCTCAAGTGGTGAACAGATAAAAGAAAATGTGGTATACTCATACAATGGAATACAAGTCAGCAATAAAAAGGAATGAAACACTGAAATATGTTACAATATGGATGAACCGCAAAAACATTATGCTAAATAAAAGCTGTTAGATGTAAGAAGCCACATATTGCATGATTGCATAGGAAGTATCATAAAAGCTAAATCTATGAGACGGAACACTGGTTACGGTTGCTGAGCGCTGGGAATGGAAATGGCAATGACTACGAAAGGGCACGGGGCATCTCAGTAGGGTAGTGACAATGTCCCGAAGTTGGCTTGCAGTGATGGTTGCACGACTCTGTAAATGTACAACTCATTAACTTGTTCCCTTAAAATAGGTGCATTTTATGCTATGTAAATTCCATCTTAAAAAAAAGCTGTTTTTAAAACCAGCCATGGGAAACAGAGCATGTCCTAGGGGCCCTTCAACCTAGAGTCAGAAAAAATTTTAAAGCTTGAAACAGCTAAAATCTAAATTAAAAATTTAGAAAAAAAAATAATTGGCCATTGATCAATCTGGCAAATAACAGAACAAGCGCGTGACAAGCATTGACAAACATGACCTGTGTCACTCTTGCAACAAGGCCTCTCTCCCTCACTCCTAGTGCTAGATGATGTCATGTCATGCACAGCAATCCTCGTGTCCCTCTTGGGGAACACAGGACCTGACATGCAGGAGCCACATAGTAGATGCTTGCTGAGTAGAGCAATATTGGATCAAGATTAAGAAGTCAGGCTCTGGGCAATGGACAAGATCAAATCCTGGCTTACTAGCATTATTCTAGAATCGTTAGCTATTATTGCTTTTAGAATTTGAACGTGTTAAAATGTATCCAGTTTGGGCCCTGGCCGGTTGGCTCAGCGGTAGAGCGTCGGCCTGGCGTGCGGGGGACCCGGGTTCAATTCCTGGCCAGGGCACATAGAAGAAGCGCCCATTTGCTTCTCCACCCCCCCCCCTTCTTCTCTGTCTCTCTCTTCCCCTCCCGCAGCCAAGGCTCCATTGGAGCAAAGATGGCCCGGGCACTGGGGATGGCTCCTTGGCCGCTGCCCCAGGCGCTAGAGTGGTTCTGGTCGCGGCAGAGCAACGCCCCGGAGGGGCAGAGCATCGCCCCCTGGTGGGCAGAGCATCGCCCCTGGTGGGCATGCCGGGTGGATCCCGGTCGGGCGCATGCGGGAGTCTGTCTGACTGTCTCTACCCGTTTCCAGCTTCAGAAAATAATACAAAAAAAAAAAAAATGTATCCAGTTTGGCCTGAAAAGGCGGTGGCGCAGTGGATAGAGCGTCGGACTGGGATGCAGAGGACCCAGGTTCAAGACCCCGAGGTCGCCAACTTAAGCGTGGGCTCATTGGGTTTGAGCAAAAGCTCACCAGCTTGAACCCAAGGTCGTTGAATCCAGCAAGGGGTTACTCGGTCTGCTGAAGGCCCGCGGTCAAGGCACATATGAGAAAGCAATCAATGAACAATTAAGTTGTTGCAATGCACAACAAAAAACTAATGATTGATGCTTCTCATCTCTCTCTATTCCTGTCTGTCTGTCCCTGTCTATCCCTCTCTCTGACTCACTCTCTGTCTCTGTAAAAAATAAATAAATAAATAAAAATTTTAAAAACCTGTATCCGGTTTGGCAGGTATTGCTATTTGGCTGACCCTATACTCATATCAATCCTCCTCTTCTCCCTGGACACTTCCCCCACCACTGCAGCAGGAAAAAGTTCAGCACTTCCTTACTTGGATCCATCTGCAGCCAGGTGTGACCCTAGCTAATGAGATAGTAAAAGCCAACATGTGAAGGGGATAGGGGACAGATTCTGAAAAAAATATTTTTGCTCTCCTGTTAAGGGTAACAGTTGCAGTTGGTACCATCCCTTCCCCTTTCTTCCTGACCTGAATATAGATGTGATGTTAGGAGCACAGCAGCCACTTTGTGGCGATGAGGGGGGAATGAGGGATCGCAGACGTTCTGACCTTTCATTGCTGAGCCATAAAACCAACACCAGCAGCCACGCACCTCTAGACTTTTTAACATGTAGGGGGAAAAAATCTTGTTTAAGTTTCATTTGAATATTTTTATTACTTGTAGCTCGACGCATTTCTAATTCATATTGTTAGAAACTGAGCCTCAGTGGTAGTTTCCTTCCTTATTATATATACTTGCAGCCTCCTGCTTTGGTTTCTCTCCCTCCAAACCTACCCAAGCGCTTTGTTGTCTGACCAGAAGACCGAGAGGCACATCTGGGCTGTGCCGCCTTTAGCTCCAGTTCTAAATATCCCCGTAGAACTCCTTTCCCCTGGTGCTAAATTCATTGGAAATGTCCCAAAGTAGTAGCCCCGTTGGGAAATAAATGAGTGTAATTTCAGAAAAGACAAGGCCATTTTCTCTCCTTACTAGCAATCTCATAATACGATGGTAATTACCAATAACGGTAATAGGCAGTTACTACAAATTTGCCATAATCAATACTTCTCACCACGAGCATCCTTCATTTTTCTTATGTCCAATGCAGAAGAGGGACAGTTCACTGTAGTATATTCCAGAAATGTGCACTGGCCCTTCCAGTGTCTATCTTGATGTCAGTTCCCTCAGAGTTGTTTTTTGTTGGGTTTTTTTTTTTTTTTTCAGAACAGGAAGTCAGGACGCTGAGCGGGCACCCACAGCCCCAGACTACTCTGTCTCTCTCTCTGCATCTGGACACACGCTACGCTTAACTCCAACAGGTTTGAATCAGACCGCCAGAAGGAGACTGCTTCTCTTTAGGTACCTGGGCGAAGCATGATGGGGAAGCTCCTGAAAGCTGACACTAATGTTCAAGTAGTGATCAGGTACAGCAGGAGCCAGGGTGCAGGAGGATGTACCCCTAGAGGGCAGCCAGGGTTCTGGGGTGAGACACAGGAGGAAGGACTAAGGGAGCCTGATGGGCAACTTCTGACACGGTCCCCCAATGCTGTCCCCCCCCCCCTTTGTGTGGGGCCAGACCAGGAGATTTGCTTCCAACAAATAGAATATGACAAAAGTGATGGAATGTCACTTTTCTGACTAGGTTACAAAAGACTGATTTCCATCTTGCTATTATTCTCTGTCTCTTCTCACATGCTCTAATGGAGAGAGCCACGCCGTGAAAGAAGTGAGAATGGTGTCTGGCCAACAGTCAGCAAGAAACTGACTCAGTCTGAGAGCCCGTGAGGAACGAAATCTTACCAAGCCCCCCTGGGTGGGCCTGGGAGGAGATACGCTTCAGCTGAACTTGAGATGATCCAGCCCCAGCTGGCGCCTTGATGGCAGCCTGTGAGAGACCCTGAAGCGAGGACCCGGCTAGCCAGTCCCAGATTTCTCATGCTCAGAACTGAGTTGCTTCAAACTGCTACGGTTTGCCGTCATCTGTTATGTAGCAATAGATAAGACGGAGAGGGTCTTCAGCGCAAAAAGAAAACAAACTCATAAATGTTTGAGTACTCAAAACCTTTCTGTACTCCACATTATAAGAGGGTTTTGTTTTGTTGTTGAGGGTTTCTTCTTGTTTGTTTGATTCTGTTTTGAAGGTTTTTGTTTTGTTTGTTGTTTGTTTTGCTCAAGCAGCTGGTAGTTGACTCTGGGCATTTGTGTGTTAATCGGGAAAGTACTGATCACTGTTCTTACTGCTGCCTTTAATCAGAGTTTGCAGTATGTGTGAAGCACTGTGCTGAGCTTTGTACCTATCACTCATTTAAGCCTCACAACAACTCAGGGCAAGAGGTGCCATTATCTCTCCCCCTTGGACACATGAGGATGGGTTTAGAGAGTTACATTCTTGCCCAAGTCATATAACTGGTCGCGGAGCCAGGACGCAGACCCAGGGACGGTGACTCACAGCCTGTTCTCCTAATGACTTAGCTGGGCAGAGCCGAAGTGGGGAAAGGAGGCCGAAAGGCTAGGATGACGTATCGGAAGGGGTACAGATCCCCAAGGTCAGGGGTAGGGGGCGTGGAGGAGGAGGAGAGTAGGATCTGGGAGAGAAAGGTGCAACGGGTTGGGGGGAATAAAGGAGCAATGGGGGTCACTAGCATGCATGCTGATGGGAGAGAGAAAGGGAGAGCAAATGTAGGAAAGAGAAGGAAAGGGAGGGAGAAGGAGGGATGGAGGGAAGGGAGGAAAAAAGAGATTGACTGAGTAATTTTGTTGTACGTTTCATACATAATCCCTTTTTAGCATTTTCAAGGGATGCAATAAAGATTTAAACTTCTTTTAACATAAGAGATGGGCAATACACAAGACTATAAAAGAGAGGGCATGATGTCATGATTGCTCTGTCTCTTCTCAGTGGATTCGTTTCCCCGTTGACAGTTTCTGTCCTGCCTTCTCGGGTCCTCTGACCCCGTCTTTGTCCTGCACGGCTCTGAGCTTCCTCTCAATTACCTCCCACGCCTCTGTCCTCCCCATCATGCCCCTGTTGCTGCCCCAGGTCTGACCTTCACCTTCTCTCTCCTGCGTTAGGCCAACAGCCTCCTAAAGACGTTTCTGCCTCCAGGCTTCTGCAGGGCAACCTCTTTGCTTGACTGGTGACTAGGCAATCTGTTTCTTCTCCAAATCCAACCAGAACACTGCTCTGCTCACACCCTTCACATGTAGAATAGATTCCAAGCTTCAAACCATGGCAGAAAACACTGCCACCACCTTGTGCTTGAACTGCAGTGATCAGTTCTTCTTTTTTTTTTTTTTTTTTTTTTGTATTTTTCTGAAGCTGGAAATGGGAGAGACAGTCAGACTCCCGCATGTGCCCCACCGGGATCCACCCGGCACACCCACCAGGGGCGACACTCTGCCCACCAGGATGCGATGCTCTGCCCCTCCGGGGCGTCGCTCTGCCGCAACTAGAGCCATTCTAGCACCTGGGGCAGAGGCCAAGGAGCCATCCCCAGTGCCCGGGCCATCTTTGCTCCAATGGAGCCTTGGCTGCAGGAGGGGAAGAGAGAGACAGAGAGGAAGGAGGGGGGTGGAGAAGCAAATGGGCGCTTCTCCTATGTGCCCTGGCCGGGAATTGATCCCGGGTCCCCCACACACCAGGCCGACGCTCTACCGCTGAGCCAACTGGCCAGGGCCTGCAGTGATCAGTTCTAAGTGGAATAAAAAAGAAGTAAAAGGTGAGTCCTCTCTCTCCTCCTGACCCCCTGGATCCACTCCGCACCCCAGATAACCACAGGCCTTGTTTATATTTCCAGAGAGGTGGAGTGTATCCATAAGCACTGTGTTAGGAGGGTTAAACTTCACCCACTTTTGGCCCTGGCCGGTTAGCTCAGTCAGTTAAGAGAGTCATCCAGAAACAACAAGGTTTCAGGTTTGATCCCTGGTCAGGGCACACACAGGAAGCAACCAATGATTGCACGACTAAGTGGAACAACAAATTAGTGCTGCCCTTCACCCTCCCCCCCTCTCTCCCTTCCTCTCTCTATCTCTCTAAAATTCAATCAATCAATAAAAAAATTAAGCCGTGGTCAGAAAGCTCAGTTGGTTGCAGCATCGTCCCGGAGCACAGAGGTTGCTGGTTCGATTCCCCAGTCAGGGCACAGACAGGAGCAGCTTGATGGTCCTGTCTTTCTCTCCCTACCTCTCCCTCTTTCTCAAAAACAAACAAACAAATAAATTCACACACTCGAACTCACATGTAAGAAAAATGTGCCAAAAGTAGTCAGTGGATCTTTGACAAAGGAGCAAAGGCTAACTAGTAGCATAAAGACAATCACTTCAACAGATGATACTAGAAAGACCAGACATTAAAAAAAAAGGAATCTAAAGACAGACTGTGCACCTTTCAAAAAAATTAACTCAAAACGGATCATGGATCTAAATGTAAAACAAAACGTATAACACTCCTAGAAGATAACATAGGCGAAAACTTAGATGACCTTGGGTATAGGCGTGGCTTTTCTGAGACAACATCAAGGACAGGATGCATAAAAGGAATGACTGATAAGCTATAGTTCATGACAATTAAAAACTTCGTCTCTGTGAAAGATAGGAGTTAGAAGACAAGTCACAGACTGGGAGAAAATACTTGCAAAAGACACATCAGATGGACGGCAATCCAAAATACACAGTGAATTCTTAAAACTCAACAATAAGAAAGCAAACACCTGGGTTAATAAATGGGACTAAGACTTTAACAGACACCTCAGCAAAAAGATATATAGATGGCAAATGAGCACATGAAAAGATGCTCCACATCATATGTCATCAAGGAAATGCCAATTAAAGCAACAATGACAGACAATTACACACCTATTACAATGGCCGAAATCTGGATCACTGGCAGCACCAAATGTTGGTGAGGGTGTGGAGCAACAGGGACTCCCTCGTGTGTTGCTAGTGGGAATGCAAAACGATACAGCCAATCTGGAAGACAGTCTGGTGGTTTTCTACAAAACTAAACACACTCTTACCATATAATCCAGCAATCTCACTCCTTGCTACTTACCCAAAGGATTTAAAAGCATATGTCGGCCCAAAAACCTGCACACAGATGTTTATAGCCACTTTATTCCTAATTGCCAAAATTTAGAAGCAACCAAGGTATCCTTCAGCAAGTGTATGAATAAATAGATAACCTGCAGTAAAGGCAGACAAACGCAACATTATTCAGCCCTAAAAAGAAACAAGATACTAAGCAATAAAAAGACATAAAGGACACCTCAATGCATATTACTAAGTGAAAGATGGCCATCTCAGTGGGTACACATTACGTGATTCCGGCTAGGTGGCATTCTGAAAAAGGCAAAACTATGGAAATGACAAAAAGTTTTGTGGTTGCCAGGGGTGGCTTTGGTAGGCGGGAGGAATAGGCGGAGAACAGAGGATTTTTAGAGCAGTGAAAATACTCTGTAAGATACCATAATGGGAAATGCATGCCATTACATGTTTGTCCAAACCCACAGACTGCGCAGCACCAAGAGTGACCCCTACGGTAAGCTGTGGACTTCGGGTGATTCTGTTGGGTCAATGTAGGTTCACCAGTTGTCACAAATGAACCGCTCCGGTGAATGATGTTGATGGTGGGGGGAGCCATGAGGTGTGGGGTGGGGAAGATATGGGAAATCTCCATGCCTTCCTCTCAGCTTTGCTGGGAATCTAAAACTGCCCCCCCAAATAATAATAATAATAATAATAATAATAATAATAAAGTCTTTAAATAAAAAAAACCTTCATAGTGCCTGATTTCATCTTGCTCGGAGTCCATTCCAACTAGGTGGCATGAAAAACACTAAATATGCCAGTTTTTATATCCTCATCTCAGGACATTTAAAACAGCCTAGAGTTAGTTCAGACTCTAAGATAAACATTCAACCAAATCTGAAGTTCCAACACTGTACCAGGAGTGTTTCTCTCTTCCCCAAGACGTCACGTGGGTGCAGGAAGAGGGAGTGTGTCCTCAGAGGAGGGGAAGGAGGAACCTCAGGCCCACCAGGTCCCTCTGGGGACTGTGCTGATGCCTGGGCTGGGCTGTTGCTGCGTCTCGAGCAGGGACGGCAGGTCTCTTCTAGTGTCTGGGGTCTCGGGCTGAGACTCGCCCCTCATTCTGGCCACTTCCTCTTGTTGCGAAGTCCCTGTCCTCTGAGCGCCCCTTGCTCTGATCCCAGGTGGCCCACAGGTTCTCCACGGCCCTGGCCCTCTCGTAGGGACCTTTGGACACAAGCTGCAGGGAATTCATCTCCACATTCCTCCCTCATTGTTTCTCTACCAAACTTCTAAAAGCCAGGGATAGAAACACACTCACTCTGCACTGCAGGAAATCGGGAGCACGCCCCATCATGCCCTGGAAGGACCCCTCTGCCTCTAGCCTCGTCTTCCTGTTCCTAACACCATTTCTGGTGTATTCACCACAAGGGAGGCATTTGAGACAACACACCATTCCACCCCCCAGGACCAGACAGGCTTCCTCCAGCACCTCCATGGAGCAGGACAGAAAGCCCTGTCATGCAACTCTAAATTGCATTTCCATACTGTTAAAGGACTTTATTTATGTATTTATTTATTTATTTTAAACAGATGTTGGAGATCACTCCATACCATACATTGAATTAACTTCATTATTTAGGAAGCTTTTTTGTCCCCCAGAATTTTCCTATTACCAACACCACCACCACCACGAATATTCTTGGATGTCTGACTTTCTGTATGTTACACACCATACCTCTCTCCATTGGGTGCCCGCCTCTAAGACCATAAGCCCCTGGAAAATGGTGATTCTGTCTATATTTATCTTTAGGGTCCCAGAGTAGAGCCAAATAAAAGCATTAACTGACTGATGACAATGCATCTGGTTCTAAACGTGTAATTAAAATAGACTTGGAATCCTCTCCAAAAGTTGAACATGGTTCAAACAAAGGAATTTGAACTTCAGTAAATCCCGCGTCCTTTAATACAAAAATCTATCTTCTGCGCCGTTCCTTGTATGCATAAATATCTCCTCTGCCTCCCTTTTTCTTAGCAATTTGACTTATGTCTTAGCAGCCATTCCCCAAGATAGCATATTCCTCTGTGACAAGATTTAATTAAACTTCCAGCAAAATAATTAGCAAGGCTATCTTAAAAGTCTGTTTTAAAATACCAGAGTGATACCAAGGAACAAATAGAGTTAACACTGTCATTGGAGATCAAAGCCATCCGAAGACGTGACTGCAAATTTAACCTCCAGCAGCCGACTAATGAAGAAGTACACACTGGAACGCTTGTGATAGCCTCTCTCTCGGGTCCCATCGACAAATCCATTTGACATGGAAAATTTCCCAGAGGAAGCTTAAAAAATGGTAAATTTCCATTAATTACATAGCAAAGAATGTTCTCTTCATAATTTATTATCCATTAGGAAACTTTTGAGGGAGCTGGATGGCCTCTTAGTGTGTGTATATATATATATATATATATATATATATATATATATATATATAGACTATCCTTCTTCACCTGGCGGTGCTGATGGGATTAACACACAGCTTCTCAACTGACATGGGAGCTCACTTGGAATACGACACTTCATAAAATGACCTTGACCGTGATGGTGGTGATTTCTACCTTGTCAATCAATGGGTCCAGTGGTGATGGTGACAGGGAGGGTGGTAATGGAATGGTGACAATTTCAACAAGCCCAGCTACCAGTTGGGACCCATGACCCTCTACCAGGATTCTTGGGAAGAATAGGCAGAGTTCAGGGGACCCAAATCCAGAAGACTCAGGTTTGCACCTCTGTTCTAGCACGTGGACACCCTGCGGTCACGAGGCAGTTCTTTGTCCTCCTTAAGCCCGATTGTCCACCTGTACAATGGGTAGCCGACTCTCCTTACCTATTCTGCTCAGGTGTGGGGAGAACAGGATGTGCTGTCAACTCTTGGTGTGATGGTGAGAAGAGTGATTCTACACAGTAAAAATCCCATTCTTATTTATTATTTTCACCGACTTCCAGGAGATATAACTACCCCCAGGCAGCCCCAAGAGGTATGAAAGTAGAGGAACGAAGATTAAATTCTAGTCATTTTGCAACTAACATAAAAATATCAGGCCTCTCATTTCTTTCTTTGGGGTCCAACAGTTGAATATTGTGCCTTATTTTTTCCCCAATTTTGGGAATATATTTACAAAGCTTTCTTCACTTTTTTGGAGATGTAGGTTGAACTATTTTCCAAACAGTGGTGATCAGTTATTATTTCTCTTTCATATTTCTTAAGTATTCAGAAAATCACAATGATTATTATTCCATACAAGAGATGCTTAAGCACTTATTATGTGTCGAGCATGGCACAAAGTACCTCTGAAAACAATACAATGGCTGCTGTTTTATGAATAAGGAAACTCAGGGCTGTTAGTATATTTCTAGGTCTGCACATTTTTCTTAATTTTCTCTGCCTCTGACACCCACTATGCCTTTTCTCTCCCGTCTAAATCACCATCGCTATTCTCACCAGCATCAACCTCACCATGAATCAGAGATCCACAGATTCTGCTCCTTTGTACCCTATCTTCCAAATTGCAATGACACACATCTTAACAAGCATTTAAACAGTTAAATGGACCAGTACATGTAATGGACCTAGCTTGCTGCCCAAAAGACAGTCACTGTTTGGTAAATGGTGTCTGTCAGATAGCCTGCTATATTACAGATTGTCCAATATTCTCCAGTATAGGAGTTCAGCGTTCCAAGGTCTTGGTTCGAACACTGGTTCTTTCTCTTACAGAAAGGAAGACCTTAGCCAGCATGCTTTATTTCTCCAAGACACAACTTCCTCGTGGGAATAATCACACCTCCCCTCATCGGGTCGTTGTGAGGATTAAATGAATTGGATACACGTATTGTGCTTGGGGTCCCCATCTCGCACCATAAATAGTCCACACATACAACCACCACGACTATTTTTATCTCCCAACAACGCCAAGCTCCTATTAAGTGAGCTTTTTTTTTTTCCCCCCTCGGATGCTGTGCTCATGTCAGATAAACCAAATTAACCTTAGGAAGCTTATTACCTTTAAATCATGATTGTGAATGTTCCTTTTCTCCCCCACGCCCCCACTCCCGCTCCAGCAAGACTCCCTCAGCCTCTCAATTCCTCTGTTAATACTTCTGCTGATTATTTTTCTTAAATAGAGTTAGATTGTTTTCCTTCCAACGAGTCCAACAGAGAAAATAGAGATGGGGGGGGGGGACTCTGTTTCTACCATTAACTCTGTCACTCATGCTGCTAGTGACTTCAGCAGGCCCTTGCCAACCCTCGTCACCTCCCATCCTCACTCAGCTTCCCCTTCATTTTAATAGAAACAGTAGCAGGTCAGCCCACCACAGCCTGTGACCTCACCAACAAAACAGGCCCCTGACATGTCCCATGCAGTGCAGGGAGCGTCCAAGTGCAATTTAAAATAAAGACTCACGTAGGTGCTAGGGGTCAGCTCTTGGAATTGGTCTCTAAGTGATTTGCATATTCAGAACCATATTCTCCAATGCTTTGGCCCATTGGGGAGTGATTTGCATTCAGGGAGGAAAGGCTAATATTCTAGTCTTAGCAATTATTGAAACACATCCAGTCAGTACACTAATAAATTTCCTTAACCCAATTACCAAAAACATTGCAAAAACATTACTGTGCTTCGAAGACCGTTCTGCCCAGGAATCCTTATTGGCAGGGTAATTAAAAACGTACTAGCTATGGCTGCTGCTGAAATATTTGGGGATGTTCTGTGCCATTTGAATTACTGCTCTTGGACTCCCAGGAGAGAGGAAGAGCTGCTGGCTCCTGGCTTCATCTATCCTTCCCTTTATTTATCCCCAGCTCCTCACTTTCAGGGCCACTCCTCACTGGGGTCTTCTTTTCTCATTAACACCACCTACAAGTTCCTTCCTACCCTGACCTTAGTACAGAAAGAAACACACAAACAGCCTCAACCCCTCTTTTCCATCACTTCCCTCTCTGTTCAAAGCAGAAGATTTCTGTTGGGTGCCTACTGCGTGCCAGAAACGTACACATGATCAGAATAAATCGTACAGCAGCATTGTAAGGAATGATACTCCCATTCCATGGATGAGAAAGTGTAAGGATTACCAAATGAAGTGAACTTCCAAAGTTCACAATGACAAGTGGCAAAGCAGGGACCAAACTTAGGTCTAGTGGTTCCAAGGCCTTTCTTTTCATTCCTCAACAAGTATTTATCAAACTGCTAAGATGTGTCAGGCACTGTGCTGGGTCCTGGGAATAAGATAGCAAACAAAGACAAGTCCCTGCCCATGTAGATCCTGTATGCAACCCTCAAGTGTATCGGTCGGGGTGCATCAGTCATGCTGACTAACAAACAAACCCGAAATCTCAACGGGATAAAACAAATACCGCTTTCTCATTCGTGCCGCACGTCCACGGGGGTTGACTTGGGACCATGGCAGATCACATGTCCACATCTAACTTTAAAATATAATTCTACGAGAGGACTGAAAAGTTGAGAATATTTGGTAAACAGCAGTAATGACAACCTCAGCTCCCGCCAGGAAGAGGAGAAGGATGACATTTTCAGAACAGCAAGTAGGAGCTCTGCAGTGAGTTTACAGTTGAGCTTCAATACTTGCCAAGATCCCCAGTGTTCCACTGACAAATCCAACATTCATCTTTAAACACCGTCTCTATCCGACTACAGGAATCCCAGGCATCAAACCCTGCCATGATCACAGGGACATGTGACAGTCACTCCTTCATAATTAGGCTCATAGTCACACACACACACACACTCAGTGTGCACCAGGCAGCTGGACTCACGAGCCAAGATCTAGCTGAACTCAAGAGCCAAGAACTAAGGGTGCAAATAAATCCTTAGATAAATCCTGCCTGGAGGCATCGAAAGGAGGCGGCCAGGGCAGCTCTGTCTGTTGGATTAACGTTTTTAGAATCACTGAGAAGTTCTGAACATTGTCATTAAACAGCCACAAAGAGGGGGTTCTTCCTTGATAATATGAATAACATCATTTGACATTGGTTTTTCTTTCCCTGTGGGACAGGTCCTGGGCTGGATTGCACTGTCTAATTTAATCACACAACAACACTGCAAGTCACATAATAATGGCTTCATTTTACAAATGAAGTCATAGGAGCGCGCGCGCGCGTGCGTGCGGATTTTTATGATTGTCTCAGAAATAGCACAGCCTCCCCATATTACACTGTGCCTCACTCCAAATCAAGCCCATTAACTGCCTGGGGACAGCAATGTAACCCCTGCTGCCAACATCAGGAATAATTGTAGGAAGAAGCAGGAAGAAGAGGAGGAGGAGGATGAAGAGAGGAAAGGAAGTGAGAGGAAGAAGACAAGAAAGGACCACTGTCACTCTTCTGCCACCATTTAGAATTTTTTAAGTGCCAGGCATGTTCTGATACTTTACGTGCACCAGCTCATTCAATCTTCACAGAAAGCTCCAAAGGCAGCAAGTGCTATTATTCCCATTTTATAGGCAAGGAGACTGAGGCACAGATGGGCCAGGTATCCTTCCCAACATCAGCCAGCTAGAGGGTAGAAGAGCCAAAATTCAAGCCCACATCTACACGCCAGTCTATTCTCTTCACCAGCCACAGCGTCTGCCCCTGAGGAAGAGCAGAAAGGGCTTGAGGACCAGGGCTTGAACAGTGGGCGACAAGATCCAGCTCCCTTTGGGAGGGAAAAAGCAGAGAACAGGCTTGGTTTCTTTCCAAAGGAGCCTCTTTATGAAGGGTCTACCATCCTCCTTTTGGTACCCCACACAGGTGTCTTTTCTGGTGGACGCACCCCTCCCCTGCTGCTGTGAGACTTGATTGACAGCAACTCATAGTTGCTGGTCCCTCTCTCCCAAGAATTGCCTGGATGGAGGTGGGACCAACTCCGTGCTGCACCTCAAGCTCCAGAGCTCCCCAGGGATCAGCGGGAAGCTGGTCCCCATCCTTGCTCAGCCCCTTTGCCCTGTCCTTCTTCTCTTACTCATCTCCTGAGAGCACCCCCGCCCCCAATAAATCACCTGCTCAAGAATCCCACCTCAAGCTCTGTGTCTGGAGAGCCAGTCCTGAGACATCCCAATTCTCCCCTTTCCCCGTCTGCCAGCTCACTGGGGCTCCGGGACATGAGCCTCTGCTTCTCAGACTCAGGGAAAGAGACAGGGGAGGTGAGTGAGGGACTGAGAAGCCCGGGCCGCAGGGAGGCACAAGGCCAGGCTGCAGAGAAACGGCAACCCACTCAACCACGCTGGCAGTGCCCGCCGCCCCCGGGCCAGCCTGCCCCGGCCTCGTGCACTCGGGGTAATTAAGAACAGATGGGCCCCGCGCCTCCACCAAGCCCCATTACCTCCTTAATGCTGCTCCTCCGAAAGCCGAACATGCAGCCAGAAAAGCCAGCTTTGGAGGTCATCTGATTAAATGACACCGGCACAGAGGGCTGCCCAGCCTCTCTTCTCGGGCTGGCAGCTGCCCACGCTGCTTCACCAGAGCTTCCGTCGGTGACCAGATGGGCTGGGAAAGGGGCCTGGGTGTGCTTAACGGAGGAAATGTGTTCCGTGCAAGGAGCCCTGGCTTAGGAGTCAGGGGATGGCCATTGCCCTGCGGTCTTGGACAAGCCACCTGACGTGTGTCTCAGTGTCATCACCTGCCAAATGGCAGGAGTGATAATAACAATGATAAGAGCAACAGTAATAATCTTAAATATTGTTCTAACGGCAATTATTATTCCTTCAATTATGATCATCATTCTAGTGGTCATCAGTATACCGCACCAAACGCTGCCCACGTAATCTCTCCTTTAACCTTCATATCTGCACTCTGGGATGCCACCTCTTATGATCTCTGTTCGCAGCTGGAAAAATGGAGGCTCAGAGAAGTTAAGTAACTTGCCAAGCTCACAGGCCTGGCAGGAATCAGAGGCAGGATTTGAACCCAAATCTGACTGATTCCGGGGGGGGGGGGACTCCTCTTCATTCACTACCTGGGGGCAGTGTGCCCCATCCCGCCTACCTTGCGGATATTCAAATCTCAGAGAAAAAGCAGAATCCACAAGAGTGTTCCCTAGTCCTCGGCATACCAAGGAACCTTTTCCTTACTGCCAAAAATAGTAAAAACAATTATTAATAGAATCCCACCTTTGTTCAGTCCCTTTTTCATCCAGGTTATCTGCTCAGACCTGAAAACCGAAGGCCTGTATCAGAAACTCCAGGTCCTTTGTAACGCTTCTCTCCACCCTGAACTAAGGAAAGGTGAGGCACGCTCATCTACACGTTTTAGATCCAGTTGATTAAGGAGGAGGCTCTGACAGGGCAGCTGTGTCCTTGGTCAATGCAAGAGCCCCAGAAATGTAAATCTAGTCTCTCCTTTGAGAACGATGGGCGTATCAGAGGGGCTACAGGTAACAGAACAGGGCAAGAGACGTGAGATTCAGGGAGAGTCGCGTGGCTGACCACAGGAGCACAGGGAACCAACTGTCCCCAGGTACGACGCCGGCGCTGGCCGACTGAAGTGGGCTTTGGCGGCCGACTTTGTGCACTGCCAGGAGAGGCCTCAAAGAAATAGTTCATTCTAGTACCTGGTTTTGAAATTTAAAAAGTCTGTGGCAGAAAATGTTTTATTTCTTGATCTGGGTGATTGTTACGTGGATATATTCCGTTGGTGAAAATCTACTGAGCTGCTCACCTATGTAAATGTACTTTTCTGAATGTACACTATGCTTCAGTAAAGAATTTTTTTTTTACATGAAGGAAAAAATACTCCTTAATAAAAAATAAAATAAAAAAACAGAAAATGCTTTGGAAAGCCCAAACTGCCTCCGAGGCTTTCTGTTTCAATGTTCTTATCATGTTGTAAACAAGTCTCTCTTACCCAGCATGTCTGTCGCTCATCTTAAAACAAACGGGCACTTGGCTCCCTGGATATCGGCTTATTTTAGTCCCCACGTCTGTGCAGGAATGGTCCCCCACCCGCCTCCGGAAGCATTCGTAAGAATCTTCCAGGCAAGACTTCGTGACGCTCTATTCTGCTCCCTATCCTGTCCACTTCTTGAAGCTGGAGACTAGGACACTGTCCAAGCAGCCTGGCGGAGTCCCTCACCCTGGCAAACACAAGCTTTGTTGCCACAAATGCCGGAAGCTGGGGGCATTGTCAGCACTCCCTACTTTGGTGGGTCGCCACTTTAGCCTCCTTCGAGGTCCTCCTTGTGCCATGCATCGTCTCTGCGCTCTCTCTGCCTTTCCCTTGCTGTGCACCTTGACTTCTACACCTTGTGTTCTAACTCCGGCTGGGTCTCCTCGTTCCTCTTTCCATGGCTCCCCATCTCCTCGCCTTTCCCACCACGTTGTTCCCCAGTCGTCCCCAATCACCACAACCATCCACCCAGTTGTTCAAGTCAAACCCTTAGCACCATGCTTGGTTCCTCCCCTTCCCATACCCCTCCCTTCCTGAATCCCTCCACTTCTCTCTCCCTCCACTGACATCACTCTGTGCCAGGCCACCTGCACGACTGTGATAGCTTCACTTACCCTTCTTCCAAACGACCTCACACCCAATAGCCAGAGTAAGCTTTCAAAACGTAAACCATGTTATGACAATATCCTGAACCTCCAACTGGCCTTCCCATCCAACTGGCAGCAAACCCCAGACACAGCACCGTGCCCACAAGGCCCATTCACATTGGCCACTCAGCCCCAATCACAGGGTCCATGCCTACGTTTTAGTCATTCTAAACTCATCCCTGACACAAACCTTTCGCACATGCTGTTCCCTCTGCCTGGAACATTTTTTCTTTGGCTTTTCCCATAGCTGGTGCCTTCTCATCCTTCAGGTTTGACCACCCATTAAATCATTTCCTGATCATTCTCCATCATACCATCCTGTCCTATCTCATCTACAGCACTTAGAATCTGTCACCACCCTTATCTGCTTACTGTCTCCTGCCCAAACAGGGAAGGATCATGTACCAGAGACTCTGTCTCCCTTGTTCTGTCATGTCTGACCTGTGCCTGGCACATGGTCAGGACTCAATGAATGAACACACCCGGCTCTCTACCCAGCGTGACTCCCTAGTGTGGCTTACGATAGGAGTTCCTGCCTCCGGCCCATTCCAGTCAGGGAAGCGACAAGTGGGACATGAAATAGTGGTTCCAGATCCTCCCTCAGGTGCTTCTGCTTCCTTAAATGCACCCCTTGTGTTCTCATTTCGAAAAACAAAGAGAAGGCAAGGTTCTTCTTCACTCAGGCCTGCATCCCTCTTTTTCAAGTATTAGTAGCATTTAGGTTGACCCACAGCCCCCATTCCACTAGAAATCTAGAGGCAGTCAAAGACAATAGCAGATCAAAGAGTCTGGACTCTGGAGTGGGAAGGACCCAAGGCCAAATTCTGGCCCCACTATATTTATTAGCTACTGCACTAATAGAAATCCTCCCAAGCTTCAGATGCCCCTTCTGTAAAATAGCAATGTCTATATGCCTCGAGATAGTCTGTGGCAGTAAGGAATTGTTTGGGGATAAACATGAGGTCTGTCTAGAAAAATGGTTAGTGCAGTAGATGACACAAAGCACTTAATTACTGTGATCTATAATTGATAGTAATATCTCTGGAAAGCCTGCAGATCTCAGTTTATATTTTCCTTCCCCTGGGCAGACTCCCTTACTCCATCACCCTCTAAGTCTGACTTAGGGGCTCCTCCCTTGTGCAGCTCTTGAACCTTGTACTCAGTGGGTTCAGTGGGCCCCTGACTCATTCAGAGGAGAAGCCAAGTTCCTACACAGAGATTCTACATAGATGAGCCCCATCATCTCTTGTCCCCATTCGCACCACTCCCCCCATCCCTGAACTCTGCCCCAGTCACCTTGGCCCTCTGTGCTAGTCCTCAAACTTTCCCATCACTCCCCGAAACCCTCCCACTATTCCCTCTCCTTAGAACTCGCTTCCCCTTAACTATCCAGATGGTTCCCACCCTCATATCCTCAGGAACTTGATCACAAATCTCTTCCATGAGCTTTTCCTTGGCCATTGTGGTAGGCGGAATAATGACCCTGTTAAAGATGCCCATGTCTTAACCCCTGGAACCTGTGAATATGTTAACTTATGTGGAAGAAGGAACTTTGCAGATATGGTTAAGTTAAGGGTCGTGACATGAGGAGATTGTCCTGGATTACATAGGTGGGCCCTCCTGTAATCACAAAGATACTTAAAAGAAGAAGGCAAGAGGGTCAGAGTCAAAGACAGAGACTAGAAAATGCTAAGGTGCTGGCTTTGAAGTGCAGGATGGGTCCATGAGCCAAGCAATGCAGGCAACCTTCAGAAGCTAGAAAAGGCAAGAAAACTGATTCTCCCTCAGGGCCTCCGGAAAGGCTGCAGGCCTGCTGACCCATTTCAAACTTCTGCACTCCAGAATTATAATATAATACAACTGTGTTCATGTAAGCCATTAAGTTAATGGTAATTTATTATAGCAACCATATAGAACTAATATGGTCACCTAATCTAAAGTCATATTCTCCATCCAATGTGCAGATTTGCATGTATTTATACAACACACACACACACGTGCATGTGTGTGCATGCAAAACACACAAGCACGCTCCTATCCCTTTCCTTGATTTGGTTTTCACCACATCACTCACCATCTGACAATACTTTCCTTAAAAAGTATGGTACATATCACCCACACATGCACATACACAGAGAGAAATAAAAGTTCTGTGGAATAAAAGTCTCGTTCACTATGAAGACGGTCAATGATATTTTTGGTCAATGTACTAAAAAGAAGCCTGGAATGGTAGACTGGATAGACACTAAATTCATTAACTGCATGCTCTCTTCATCTGAGTACTTATATATTCTGTTTTTATTATCCACCGAGAGTCTCTTTCACTCCTGACTTTTAGCCCACGAGGGCAGGGACCTGTACCTCTTAGTCCCTGCTGTTCCGTTCCATCGCTAGCACACAGCGTTGCCCCCACCCCAGAAGATACCCTCAAACGTCCTGAGCGTTTGGGCCAAGGCTTCCACACTCTGTACATCGAAGTCCCTGAGTTGTCAGAGTTCCAATCCGTCAAGAGTCCTCACATTCTATTTGATTGCAAATATGTCTAATTCCCAGTTTACTGAAGCAGGAAGAAAAAAAAAGAAAGAAAGCCACTCGAGTCTGTAATTTACAAAGCAAATCTGCCCAGCAGAAATGTTCATCTTCAGAAGACAGTGGGATTCAATCACTTTGAGAAAGGGGAAAGAGAGAAACCCACTCCTCACACTTTCCCGTTGCATTGTTTGCAAACCTTTTGAAAGCAGTTTGAAGCCAAGGCTAATCATTTTTGCTTCAAAGAGCTCATTTCCTGGGGCTGGTGGCACTTTTGTCACTGAGGAAGGAACACAGCAGGCAGAAAATCTGAGACTGGCAAGAGTCCTTCTTGGGGAAAGGATGTATGAAAACCCAGTCAATTCCACTTAGCTTGCTAATTAGAATTCCAGGACTACAGGGGCCGGGTGTCCCTTTGAAATCCTTGGAACGATCAGATGCACAGAACTATCTCTAAGAGGGAATGTGCAAGGACATAGCGAAATCACATTATTTTTACTGAAAGGAACCACGCAGAAAGAATTGGTGACGGAGAAGTCAAATCCAGCGGGTTTGCGGGCAACGCCATGTATTAGCAGCCTTTTCTTTTTTATTTCCTTCATCACAGGTTTATCTCATCACGCCACATTGTGGGGGACGCTTCCTTCTCCATTTCTGGACCCATCCGCGGGCCCCTCAAGGGTAGGCACCATATGTTATTTTTCTTTACATTCTTGCAGCCATTATAACACCTGACACATACTAGACACCACAGTGAATGATTAAATAGACGAGCAGATGACAGAACAAACGGATGGATGAATGAATGTTTTAAAACAGGAGTGAGTACAGTATACCGGTACCAAAAGCCTGTGTCCTCACTTCCTGATACAAATCAGCAGCATCCCAGACCCGCACCCCAGAGACTCTAATTCAGTCTTTCTCAAACAGAACCTGGGAATATTCTTGAACATTTATTTACCCCAGGTAGCTCTGCTCATCAGGCAAGCTTGAGAAACACGGGCTACAACCATCTGCTCCACGCAGCCTTACCTGAACCGTCCCTGAATTCCCATCCTAGCATAATCTTCAGGTGAAGTTTCTCATGTTCGTGTTCAAAATAGAAAGCAGGACTGACCAGGTGGTGGCGCAGTGGATAGAGAGTTGGACTGGGACGCGGAGGACCCAGGTTCGAGACCCCCGAGGTCGCCAGCTTGAGCGCGGGCTCATCTGGTTTGAGCAAAAGCTCACCAGCTTGGACCCAAGGTCGCTGGCTTGAGCAAGGGGTTACTCGGTCTACTGAAGGCCCACGGTCAAGGCACATATGAGAAAGCAATCAATGAACAACTAAGGTGTCGCAATGAAAAACTGATGATTGATGCTTCTCATCTCTCTCCATTCCTGTCTGTCCCTATCTATCCGTCTCTCTGACTCTTTCTCTGTAAAAAAATAAAATAAAAAATAATAGAAAGCAGGCCCTTTCCACTTCCAGCCCCCGTGCTTTCCCTCCCCATTGCCACTCTGCCCTTCCAGAGGCAGCCTTTTAGCTCCATTCTCACACTCGTTACCAGAGCATGCCAAGGTTTCTAACACAAGACAGAGACAGCAGAGTCCGCGGGATCTCCGTTCTGCCTGACATCCGTGCAGGGACCGGACTCCCACCTCCTGGAAGACTTCGCATCTAAAAGCAGGGTCTCCTGCCTCAGATTCCCCAGCACAATGTTCTTCATTCTATCCAGTCTATATACCAGCTTGGGAAATGGGAGTGATCAAGGTGTGTGTTCACTCTCCCTATGACTCTCATTTGAGAATTAAGGCCGAGGCAGTGGTTTCTAACTCGTGCTCTCGGGAGAGCCTTCAGGAACCAACCAGGCTTCAGGGCTCCGCCTCTTCCCGCTGGGGTGCCAACCTGTTTTTCTAGGTTCCATAGCGGACCTCCTCCCTGCAGCACTTGACTCAAATAAAGGGTTCCGTGGATCAAAGAGGTTTGAAAACTATTAGTCTAACACATCATTTCGGAGCCAGCAGATGATGTAACCTTTCCCTCTTTTCAGCCCCCTGCAGAACAGGAAGGAATTTCATTTTAGGGCATTGAGAAGCCAGACCTAAGGGCCGTAGTTCCCACTTACCCTGGGGTGACTGCCCAATGCCTGAACATCACTCTCCCACTCCCTGCCCTGTTCTCTGAACCTTCTAGATAAATGACTTGCACCTACATCCTTGTCTCAGTGTCTGTTTCTAAAGAAACTCAAACTAAGACAATCGTATATCATTAACCCAATTTTTAGATGACAAAAGTAAAGGCCCAGTGAGGTGAAGTAACTTGCTCAAGGTCACACAGCTGGGAAGTGGTAGAGTCAGGATGCAAACCCTGGCAGTCTGGCACTTGGCCTTATACATGATGATAATTTTTATTCCCTCTGTCTGAACCAGATAAATAGAGTAAAAACAGTAGCCTTACATTGCTAATGATAAACCTTCTACACCAAAGCACTGTGTATCCAGGGGCCAGGTATTCGAATGGTTTTCATATTACTGCAAAAACCAACTCCATTCTCTAGTGAAAAAGTCATCAGCTCCCCAACACGACCAGCTGTGACCCCACTGCAAGACATGATTACGGAAGCCATGTGAATGGTGTCACCATGTAGCAAGGCTTTCCGGGGTGCTTGTAAACCTAAAAACCATAATTGCCAAAATGAGCCCGTCCCCCACAAATCAAGTCCCTCTGTGCTGACGATTACATCCGGTGTTGCACGGAATTTAATGCCTAAATAATGAAGTCAAAGAACAATGCTGGAGACTGAGCATGTGAATATACTTGATTGATTCACTTCTCACTCCCATTTAATAACCCACTTAGTCGGTGACGGTTAAGTGCAGCAGACTTAGAAAGAACATAACACACCAGAGAGAAAACATTTCACAGATTAATAACTGGATGTGGGCACAAGCTGGCGCTCCCCTAATAGCAGCACAAAAATAGGTTATCGTCAAAAATCTGGATTTAATGTTCCAAAATGGGGATTCGTGCTTTTCTTTTATACGGTTCCATACTTATCACCACAGGCTAATGAAACATAAATCAGAAATCAGAACCTAATAAATGCAGTTCTGGGGGAGTATTTTTTTTTTAATTTAATACCTTCCAAGATCGTGATCTTTGTTCAAGATCTTTAATGCACAAATTATAATGTGAGAATATTAAGCGTATTCGATTATGGTTGAACTCTCCGAAAGACTAATTTACAAACCCTGCAGCCAAACACGTGTGCCCCATTTAAAGAAGGATCTGACCACAGCTCTTCTACACCAATTTCTCCAGAATGAAGATAAACACTCCTAAACTGCCTATATGAATAAAGTCATGCCCAAATGTATCTGGCTGGTTTGTTTGATTTGTACAGAGGGACATACAATTAAACGATATGAACTCAGTGTTTAAAGCGATTTGGGCAGGACTTTGGCTTTGGGGCATATTATGTTAAGTTTCCTTCTTGCTGTTCCAGCAAAGGATAGATGTGGCTCGCTCAAGCAAGGGTGCTCTCGCAGGCTGGACAGGGACGAGGTGGGCTTCCTCTGCAGTCGTCGTTCTTCTGAAATAATCTCATGATGCCTGTGGGAAAACAGTTTCCCCCCAAGAACATGGTTTTCATGTGAGTTTAACAACACCCTCATCCTTTTAACCCATTACGAGACTGACTATCTTTGGCCCTGTTTATCATACGATGGCCAAGCCATTGGGCATAATGACAACCGCTCTCTGACTTCCAGGGGGCCCAGCCGGCCTGGGAAGCCACGTCACTAAAACTATAGGAAACGAGTGGAAGCAGAGTGAAGACGTTTCCCGTGGGCAGTGAAGCATCCCAGCCTGGAGAACACCTGATCATCTCTTCTGCAGCTCATTGACTCTTTGCCCCAGTAGAGTTTACTTATATAATGTATTGGCTAAAGCAGGGGTCCCCAAACTTTTTACACAGGGGGCCAGTTCACTGTCCCTCAGACCATTGGAGGGCCGGACTATAAAAAAAAAACTATGAACAAATCCCTATGCACACTGCACATATCTTATTTTAAAGTAAAAAAACAAAACGGGAACAAATATAACATTTAAAATAAAGAACAAGTAAATTTAAATCAACAAACTGACCAGTATTTCAATGGGAACTATGCTCCTCTCACTGACCACCAATGAAAGAGGTGCCCCTTCCGGAAGTGTGGTGGGGGCCGGATAAATGGCCTCAGGGGGCCGCATGTGGCCCGCGGGCCATAGTTTGGGGACCCCTGGGCTAAAGGAATCTCTGATACTGATGGCGTTCAACTGAAATGTAAAAGTAGAACTCAGACGTTGGGACAAGACTGGGCAACGTTTCTATCACAACAGGTTTCAACACGTAAGCACATGTTTATTTGGCACCTGTGTGCCTCTCTATTTTTATCACTTAATATATACATACTGACGTAGCAAATTAACTAAAACAAAGTTGATCCACGTTAGTCTTATGTGTGAAGCGATAGTGTACCCATGGCTACTGATAAAGTTCATTTACGCCACTGTATTGTATACGAATTTCAACAAGGAAGAAATGCTACAGAAGCATGTAGAAATTTATGGAAAATGTTTGGTGAAGGTACAGTTTCTGATAGGACATGCAGAAGATGGTTCGAAAAATTCTGAAACAGGTGATTTTGACCTTTCTGTTAAGCCACGTTCCGGGTGACCATCTCTGATCGATGAGGATGTTGTTAAGACCATGTTGGAGCAAGATCCTTTTCTGACAACATCGGAGATCGCAGAAAGGCTTAATTCAGCTCAGCAAACCATTTTGGACCATATTCGGAAGATAGGATTGGTGTGGAAATATATTATTTAATAAAGTTTATTGACGGTCAGAAAAATTTGTATTTTGTTTTATTCCAAAAACGGACAGAACTTTCCGGTAGACCTTATATTTATTCCGGGGAAGCCATTTGATGCTGAGCCTCCTGGCAGTCAAGATATAAAGGGAAACTGCCCCCTTAAATGGCGTCCCGAGAAAGCAGGCACTTCCCGGGCCCTGAGTTAGTGCTGCCACTGGCCCAGCAAGTGCCTCTGAGAGATTTAGTTACCCCGTATCCACACACTCCTTCCACACCCTCCCCAGGGGCAGGCTCCTCTTGTTCAGCATAGAGTATCTTTATTCATTTGAGCAACACACTTGCCCCTGTCCTGCGGAGGCAGCCCTGTGGGTGGGTGAAGGAGGCGTCGCTTCCTCTAGGAGGACCCAGCCAGGGAAAACAGCTCAGCAAGAAAAGGCCGTTCGATATCAGCCACCACGTACTCCTTCAGCTGGAGTGTGCACAAGGAGCCGCATTGCATTCTAAAACTTTTTCATGCAGGGCTTCAAATGGGACCACGGAGAGACAGGATGAACAAACCACCCAACAGCACAAACACTATTGGTTTCCCTGAAGCAATGTTTCAGCCTTTGGTGAAAGCCAAGAACAGCATAGAAGGGAAATTTAAGGGAAAATAATTCTACAGGGGCCAAGAGAATGTGGTTTTAAAACCCCTGGTAGTCTATTTCAAGACTACCTTGTAGGGTAGATGGACTGAATGTGCTTCAGCCATCCCTCTGAAGTCTTACTTCTCTAACAAGCTCAGGAGGCTTCAGAATAAGGCGGAGAAATTGGTTATTTCAGTTGGCTAAGTCATGGTGCTAAAAGGGGCCATTCACAGAGCGCGATCTAGGCCAGGGGTAAGCCTGCCAGGGCCTGGGAGAGTTTTCTCACCATGGGGTGGGAATGGCAGGATGGACGGAAGGCTGAGCTATTGGGGCAATTTTTACCTTCTCTCTTTTATTTCAATAAATAAGCCCCCTTTTCCTTCTTTAAATTCCTTCTCTTGAGGTGCTTGATTTAATGAGCCATTATTCAGGTGGGCTTGAGAGCACAGAAACAGGCTATAAATTATGAAGGCAGCCCAGAAATTATTTGTTCACATGGAGTCGAGAATAACACCAGTGGTGGTGGCTTAAAGAGGAATGCCAGAGGGAAGTCCCTTCAGCACTGGAGAAGAAAAAGAAGGGGACTCAGAGGGCGGGCGGGTGCTCTAGGACTTGCTGATTTGAAGGAATCCTCCACAATCTCCTGACATTGAAAACCCCACCAAAGACACCTAGTTGGCATATCCGCTATTATATCTTCCACAAACATGATGCCGCGCTGTGGGAAGGCTCCTTGAACTTATCAAGGTTCCTCAAAAGAGATCCTCCTTCTAGAAAAGTCCCCCCCAATCAATGAAGGAAGGTGTTTCGCCGTTGATATAATTGATGCTGGCCATCCAGAAAGCAGGAAACAAATGCTGACCACCCTGATTAGCCGGAGCCTGGCAAGATGCCAATCAGTACCCACCTGGCAGGGTTTAACCTTTCCAGTCCTGATTTCACTGTCAGTCTGGGACCACAAGTAGCTTCACCCTCAGGCACAGTAAACTGGCAGGAAAGATTTCACCATGGATTAGGTATGCTCGAGCTATGTAGGGCCAGTGAGGCCTGTAACAAAAGACCAGGCAGAAACTCCTCCCCCTGTTCATGTAGAGTTTTGTTCATGACCTCTCCTATTATGGTCAACATCTGGAATGAACAACTAATAATTGCGGCAATGCCTTGAGGGGTTTTCGCCTATTTACATATAAATAGTTCTGACCAGAGCTGGCCACCAACAATGGTTAATTTAATTTACTATCCCCTGGCAAAAGAATAGTCATTGGTTTTCCAGCACTTTTAACCTTGGTAGACCCTTGGGAAATAAAAATTAGATTGAGAGAAAATTACCAGTGTTGGAGAACAGTATAAAAGTGACAGTAACATATATAAACCTCTGGCAGGAGTAGAATAAACTGGCATATTATTGTTCTCTGGCTCCCAAAGTTCAATATTTCTTGTGTGATTTACACCTCTGCCATTGTCTCACCCCCTGGAGTAATTCTGGCCACTGCGGGCAGTCTCTCCCAAGAAGCATATCCTTGTTACTGTCGGAGAAGGGACAGATTGCCTGGCTAAGCAGGGAGATGTGTTTGGAGAAAGAGCCATGAGAAACAGAACTCAACAAATAAAGAGTTTAAAGAGCTGCCTGGAAGGAAGCAGGTGAGTGTCTGGGGTAGCTGAGTCTGCGGTTCCAGCTTCCTCTATAGAATTCCATGAGTACGCGCCCTGTGGGAGCTCAGCTCTGGAGGGAGGTTCTGGCCAATGCTACCTTCTCAGCCTCACTGCTCACCTCTGCATGCTCTACATGAAACCTCCTGTGTTTTCTCACACACACACACACACACACACACAAACACACACAGAGCTATATCACAACTATTTTTCTTCCTTGACCCTTTGCTTATGTGGTATATTCTACCTTGACCATCCTTTCTCTCCTTACTTATTTTGCTTGTCTTGCTCCTAATTGCACTTCAAAACTTAACCCAGGCATCATCTCCACCAGGAAGCTTTCCCTGATTACCTCTAGGTCAGGTGAGTGCATTCTTTAGTATCAGCTTCCTGAACTTGCCACTTACTTTATTTGCATCCATCCATTATTGTATCTTTTTACCTCACCTCCAGAATATATATTAGGTCTGTTGTGACCTCTAAAAAACAGAAAATTTAAGTCTAATTTACTGAGTATAAACAGACTTAAGTGATAAAAGTGTCTGGAATCCACAAACACCCTCATTTCAGATGGAATGAGGTGGAGCAAGATTTCATCCACTTACTCACCGGTGTGGTAACTCCTCATGGAGAGGGCACTGAATTTGTTTAGGAGATATTTTATTAACAGTTTGTAGTAGAGCACGAGGCCTCAAAATTATGCACAAGTCCCAACAAAAAAAAACACCACAGTGCCTTGGATAAATGGTGACCGCCATTAATCTTGAGTGCATTTACATTGCTATGTACTATGTGAGCTGAATTTGCAAGTTTGGGGCAGAAAAGAATTGCTCTGATAATAGAGGAGAGGGGATCCAGGGCCACTGGATACACAGTGCTTTGGGGTAGAAGGTTTATCATTAGCAACGTAAGGCTACTCTTTTTTCTATTTATCCGGTGCAGAGAAAAAATTATCATCATGTGTAATGTTAAGAGCCAGACTGCCAGGTTTCAATCCTGACTCTACCAATTCCCAGCTGTGTGACCTTGGGGGAGTTACTTAAGTGTGCCTTCAATTTTGTCATCTGAAAATTGGGTTAATGATAATACTGGTGTTGGGGAAGAAAAACATTGGGTGATGTAATTGTAAGAGATACGAACCTTTCAAATTTGCTTGCTATGAGCAATATGATATAAACTCTCTGTCTCCCCTTATAACATCTTCAGTAAATTCTGCTTGGTTCATTAATACTCAAGTGTGAGTAGATTTTTATTTGAGCAGGAAAAAGGAAGACTTAAAAAAGAGTAGGATAGGTGAGTAGTTGATGTTAAAAGAATGGGGAAAGTGATTCCTAGACAAGCTGGCTGACTTGGCCAAGGAGCCTCCACTAGCCAAGGACTGAACCACTACAGATCCACCAGCCTCATCTTCCCACTTCCAGACTTTCTGGATTTCAACTAGCCCCTAAGCAGGGTACTGCAAGGAAAGGAAAAGGAAGGGTGAGTTCATTTTGGTGAGTTAATGTCAAGATTTATTGATACTTAATACATGTCAAACAGTTTACATGGATTCTCATTTAAATTCCACAGCATCTCTATGGAGTCATTGGTGATATTTCTAGTGTATAGATGAAGAATGAAGAAATTCAGTACTATGGAGCTAAATTGTCCAAAGTCATGTAGCCAGTAAGTGTTAGAACCTGATTTTGAATTTTTATCAGTATTTCTATTATATTATACTGTCTCTTAAAGAGGGCTGAATGGAGGCTAAGGAAGGGGGAAAGGGGAGGATTTGGGAGATAATGCCACCAATTCAGGTAGGGTTTCCAGGAAACTGTTACCATAGAAGTACTTCAGTGCTCTAGGGCAGTGTTTTTCAACCAGTGTGCCATGGCACACTAGTGTGCCATGAAACATGGTCAGGTGTGCCATGGGGAAATTAAACATGGGTCCCCAAACTACGGTCCGCGTGCTGGATATGGCCCACGGAGGCTATTTGTCCGGCCCGCCGCCAGCCGCCTCCATCTGAACATAAACATTCCCCTCACAATCCCTCCAGCTATCAGCAACAGGAAGAGTGGAGGCACAGGGAACGCTCACTGACCAATCACCTTCTAGGATTCATCCTGACCACTAGCGATGAACCAATAGTAGGCCGCCTCTCATCCACACCCAGGAAGGTCCCCGCTCAGGCTGCCGGGCACTTGTCATTATGTAGCCACGGCTGGTAGTTGAAGCTGCTACTCCTCCCCATGGTCCCGATTTCTAATCCTGGTCAGGACTGGAAGTAAATGTTGCCACCACTAGATGAAGCCTCAGCCTCAGCTGGTTATTTCTATCCTGATGGTGTATATAGATATTTGACCTTTTCCTTTGTAAAAGAGGCCCCCGCAGAGGGTGATATACAATGCATCACAATGTTATCTAACTTTAAAGCTAAAGTTTGCTGATCTTCCTTTGGACAGTTTTTGGTTATCTGTTGCTAAGGAGTTCCCCATCTGGCCAACAAAGCTATTTTGACATTGCTCCCGTTTTCAACCACATATCTATTAGAGCTGAGCTTCTCAAGCTTGACTACAATAAAAACTAAAAACAGAGAGAGACTGAGAACTGTTGAGGAAGAGCTTCGTGTGTGTCTTTCTACCATTCCTGCCAGGATATCCCTTTTGTGTTCATGGAAACAGGCCCAGGTTTCACACTAAGTGAGTATAAATACACTTAGAAACTATATTATTAACTATATGTATAATATGTACTGTGTTAGAGTGTCATTTTGGTAGGTGGTGTGCCCCAGGATTTTGTAAATGTAAAAAATGTGCCACGGCTCAAAAAAGGTTTAAAATCACTGCTCTAGGGAGCCAAAAGAGGTGTGCTGGTGAGGTAGGAAAGCTGTGAATTATAGGACTTGGGTTTGGCATAATCACCAAAGTACATCAGAGAGTGTGGTGCTGGTAATGCAGTCTCTGGATGGAATCAGGCAAATCTTGGTTTTAACTACTGCTCTGATTTATTATCTAAAACAGTTCAACTCTCAATTTCCCTTTAGAAATAATCATCATAAATATAAATTTAACGACTAGTCAAAAGAACAACTCTTCTGAATCAAGGAACAATTATTGCCACAGAATAAGAACCCTAAATCTCTGCTGATTCATAACAGCCTCCAGTTAACAGAGCATAAGAGCTCAGCCTTGTAATTGCTTTAACTCCTAAAAATAAACTGAAACCTCTGCTGCCTATGGGATGAATCTTAATTTATAAAAGAGACGTTAATAGTAGCGATTGTTTCATGATGATAGGTAAATTACCTCACCTCTTTGAGACCCAGGTCTGTCATCTGTAAACTGAGGATAATAATGCCCCAAAGTTAAGTTTTTATAGATAATGAAAGGTAATGTGTATAAAGTGCTGTGTGCGGTGCCTAGAATAGAGCAAGCCCTCATTTAAAGGGAGTGATAATGATGATGACAACAATGACAATAACAGACACAATGACGCAAAGACAGACCACAGTGACCCAATGCTGTGCTTCTGTTGATGTGGCAGTGGATGATGATGATGATGATGAAGAGGAGGAGGAGGAGGAGGATGACAATGACAATGTTGATGACAATGACACAGACAACAAATGCAATGATAAGACCAGGATGAGAAGTGATCATGATGGTGGCAACGATGTTGTTGAGGGTGAATGAGATGAAGGAAGAAGAAACAAAAAGGAAGGAGGAAGACAAACAGACAAAGGAAGAAGAAGGAATGAAAAGAACAAAGATTAGGATCTCTGTAGTGCAGTAACTACGATTCATAGGTGACTGGGTCTCACGTACTCAAACGTAAAGTGCTCTGTTCCTCCAGCCAGGTCAGATTTACTCTTCCTGGCCAGAGAAGCAACACCAAGCACATCAACGAGCATGGCCTCTGGGGTCCCCATAGCTCTGCTCATCATCTGGCCCACTCCTCCTCCAAGAATGAGATGGGAAACTTAATCTTTGGGTTCTTTGTGTGAAGAGAATATTACAGCCCTGTGCTTACAATAAACCCCCCAGTCAGGTGTTTCCTGTGGAATGGAGACTGACAAAACCTAGGAACAATCCCCAAGAACCTACTTTCCAGGTGGATTGAGACCATGCCTGGGACAATCTGGCCAAATCACATCCTCAGTGTCGTCATTCGTGAGATAGAAATGCAGCTTCTCCAAGAGTTATAAGAATATCAAATGGATGAATAAGATCCTATAAGCTAATGTGCTCTCAGTTTTCTCAACTAGTGACTATAAACACCTTAATTTTCCAATAATTAGGAAGCACAGAATTATTCCAATGATTAAAAGCATGACTTTCAACAAGTTAATTAACCTCTCTGAATCTCTAAATGATGAAGTAATAAGCTTATACATCAGCACCTACCATACAAGATACTAACTAACCTTAACTAAGATAACCTATATAAAGATTTCAACATAGTGTCTTTCTGTGGTATCTGCCAGTAACATTAGCTGATATTATTAGTGTAGGAAAATAAAGCAAATATACCCAAAATACTGATCTGATTATGTGAATCTCCTGCTTAAAACTTTCAGTAATTCCCTGACAGTTCTAACGAGAGTCCGAACACTTAACCTGGCCAGCAGAGCCCAGTGTGGGCCGGCTCCAGGCTAACTCTTCCACAGGCTAAATTCTCCCTAAACTGCCTCCATGCCTTCCAAGTTGCAAGTTCACACTCTTCCATCACGCCACTGGCCCTTCCAGAACACTCAGCCCCCAGGCTTCAAGGAGCTGCCTTCCTCCAGGAGGTCCCAGCCTTTTGAATCTCCCATGTCACAGCATGCTTGGGTAATTTCCTGGTGATTTATCTGTTTCCACACGACTTGGAACTGAGATGGTAAACTGTCTGTTGTTCATCTGCACCGTCTAGCATGGCACCTGGCACAGAGGAGAACCCAATAGATGCTTGCTGAATGAAGAAATGAGTAAGGGATTGATGTCAGCGTGGGGCACAGAGGAAGAACAAGGTGGTTGGAGGGCAGATGGAGGGGGGATACCCAAGCAGGATAGGATCTTGATGAACAGGCAGGATTTATCCAGGCAGATAAATAAGTAAGAGTATTCCAGATAAAAGAACAGCATGGACCAAGCATAGCAGCGTGACAGAGCACAGTACATTGGGAAAAGTTCATCTAGCTATGCAGCACTGATTCCAGGATTCCAGAATGAGGTGGTGCAAGATGGTGTTGGGCTGTGGTGCAGCCAAGGAGGCTGGCTTCGTGCTGCAAACACTGGGCAGCCCATGAGGAAGTTAAAGCAGAGGAGTGATCAGAGCAGACTACAGCATGAGGTTAGTGACTGGGACCTATTACCTCTCTGATTCTTTCCCATTCTGTCCCCTACCCTCCATTTCCTTTCCTCTATCTTCTCAAATATATTCTTCCTTTTCTCACAGTGTCCGTTTACATGGCTTTGTCTGCCAGGATGGGAGAGAAGCATCAGTTTAACCAGGTAGTCCTAACAGCATCTTTGGGATGCAAGGATAAAATTCCATTCTGACATGGCCCCAAACACTAAGGGACACTTCTCCCCCACATGAGGGCTCTATGAATGGCCTGAAAATTAGGCAGAAATGGTGTCTTTATCTTGATACACGGGACACATATTTGTCACTTGCTTAAAATAATTATTTACCTAAGAGTGTTATGGCAACATTACACTTTTCCAATGGTCAGTGAGTGCACTTCTTTGTAAACTGTAAATATAACTGTCCTCATTCTTCCTCTTTGGTAGAACTTTCAACTTCTTCATATGCAGAATACACCCCACACCACCCCAAATCACACTGAATAGCATGGTTAATGAAGTTATTCTAAGACAATGGTTATCAAACTCAAAGTCCTAGACTTCTTTGGGGATTAAGGGTTAGGGCTGAGATTTAGATTTAAGTTTAGAGTTAAAGTTTAGGGTTAAGTTTAGGGTGAGGGTCAAGGTTAATGTTTAGATTAGATTAGATTAGATTAGATTGATTAGACCAGATCAAGTCAGATTAGATGATCTGATTAAAGTTAGGGTTAGGGTTAGAGATAAGGGTAGGGATTAGTTAGAGTTAAGGTTAGGATTAGGTTGATGGTTAGAATTATAGTTAAGATTAGGATTAGGGTAAAGATTAGCAACAGGATTGGGGAAACATCTAGTGAAAAAAGAGTAAGATTGAAGAGCAGCTGAGATGCTAACTACTCATGCACACACTCTCACACCAAACACTTATGTATCTGTTTTTTTTCCCATTGAACTTCACTTGAAATAATAATAATAATAATAGTAAGTCTACTCCTGTCTGATTCATAAATGGGGTTTAAAAATCACTGATAGAGGGAACCTTCAAAACCATGTGTGAAATTCAAAGACCGACACCACAGGCCATTTTTTCAGGAACTCAATAAGCCCCATGAATAAAAAGCATTTAGACACCTGCAGGCATGCTACCTTCAGAGCTGACATTGCCCTTGACACAAGAGAGGATAACAGGACTCCCGGGGCAAGTGGACCATCTATATATGACCTTCTCCTGACTGGCAAGAGCTGGGGAGTGACCAGGACTGGGAACAGAACCACACTTACTCTATTATCTTGTGGTAGATGGAACTAAGGAAAATATTTTAGAATGACTACCATGCTAGCCAGTTGGAAGTCCAAAGAACAGGATCCAGGATTCTAAAAGTTAGGCAACACATGGTATGAAAACCAGGAATGAGAGGATGGCTGGGGAGTTAATAGTTGACCACGTAGGAAAAAACTGGTGAGGCTGAGGACTGGTCCCTTCCTACGAGAGCAGGTGCCAGCATAAACGTTCCAGAGAGAAACGACTTCAGGCTTTGCAAACTTTAGCCTCCATCACAATTACTAAACTCTGCTGCTCTAGAACAAAGGGAACCAGAGACCATATGTTTATGAATAAGCACAACTGTGTTCTAAAAATATCTTATTTGTAAAAGTTGGCAGCAGGCTGAATTTGGCCCATGGGTCATGGTTTGTTGACCCTTGCACTAGGAAGGTATCGAGGGCATACTTTGTGGTTTACTATAAAAAGACAGTCTTTGGAAAATTGAACCAACATAGATATATACAGAACACAGCAAGGTCAAGGCCGTAGCATTATTAGAAACCCTGGATCCACCCATACCTGAAACAAGATTCCCCTGATATCTTCACTTTTACAAAACAAGAAATTATCTTTGTTTCTTTGTTTAAGTAGTATGAGTTAGGTTTTTGTCCATTGTAACCAAAAAGTCCTCATTGGTATACAAGGCACTTAGGGTGTCAGAAACCAGAAAAAAGTCAGGTCTCATCCCAAGTCTTCTGACTCCCATTCCAAAGCTCTTTTATTGCTACAAACATCAGGCAGAAATGAAAGCCCTAGTTGAGATATCTTCTGTTCTGTCTAAAGACCTGGGTTGCCAGTGTGGGCTGGATTTTGCTCCAAGAGAGCCCTGCTTCTTGGAGTGCCACTAAAGGAAAGTGCATGCCTAAGAAGTGCTGCCCATGGATGTAGGAAGTGGACAAAACAGCTCTGGAGGGCCAGATGGGTTCCAAACAGCTGTGACTTGATGGAAGCACCCCGTTTGGCAGGACCGAGGAGAACTCAGCATGAACAGCATCAATTAGCAACCTCTTTCAAGAGAGGATGATTACAGCACATCACTACACCCAAGCTTCGTGTGTAGCCACTACAAATGCTACAAAGTCTCCATCGCGAGATGCAGACACATTTGATATCATTTTAAAAGAGAGTACACCATAATCATTATTCATTATACTGAAAAAAATGATAAATTGGTACATACCCTCTAAAAATTAATTTTGCAATATGCATCAAAAAACCTTTAAAATAGCCTGACCAGGTGGTGGTGCAGTGGATAGAGCATCGGACTGGGATGCCGAGGACATAGGTTCAAGACCAAGAGGTCGCCAGCTTGAGCGTTGGCTCATCTGGTTTCAGCAAAAGCTCACCAGCTTGGACCCAAGGTCGCTGGCTCAAGCAAGGGGTCACTCGGTCTGCTGGAGGCCCACAGTCAAGGCACATATGAGAAAGCAATCAATGAACAACTAAGGTGTCGCAATGCTCAATGAAAAACTAATGATTGATGCTTCTCATCTCTCCATTCCTGTCTGTCTGTCCCTGTCTATCCCTCTCTCTGACTATCTCTGTCTCTGAAAAAAAAAAAAAAAAAACCTTTAAAATAAGAAAAAAGCATCATGACTTTGGATTGAGTAATCAGTCTCATCTCGTGCAAGAATCTACCCTAAGCAAGCAATCAGAAATGTGCACACAGATTTTCTGCACAAGGATGTTCATCACAGCATTATTTATAATGGTAATAAAAGAAAATAGTTCCCAAATGCCAGAGGTAGAAAATTGATGAAATATATTATGGTGCATAGCCACAGGATGGAAAATTATGACAGTCATAAAAAAAATAAATAAAACATGGTTAAGAAGAATCTTTCATGACATGGGAAAATATTCACACCATGGTAGGTTAAAAAAACCAAGACACAGATCATATATCTAATATAATATGATAACCACTAAATAATACATGGTATGCATTTTAATGTTTACTTACCTGGATATAGTGAGGAAAAGTCTGAGTTTTGTGAGGAAATCTCATTTCGGGCTCCTCTTATGAGATTCTTTGCATGGGGTTGCTTTTCTGAGGCTGAAGAATCAGCAAGGCGATGGTAGGAGAGCTCCTAGGGAGAGAAGGCAAGGACAATTAAAGAGATATAAAGATGTAACAGCCGCTGATCCCAAACAATGATATTTACAAGCCCCCCCCCCCCCAATAAGGTAAAGTTCTAGGCAGAATGGAAAGATCTCAAATGTCACTTCTTCAGGGAAAACTCCCCCACCCCATGAGGTCCCACGCCTCTGACCCATGCTCCCAAAGCACTTTGGGTTTCTCCTTCAAAGCGCATAATAAGTATAGTCACCATCTATTTAGATGCTGGGCCACGATTGCTCACCAGTCCTGCCTCACGGAATATGGCAGCCACTATTCTTAAATAGCAAGTTGCCATTCAAATTTAAGTGTAAATTAAATCAAATAAAACAAAGCAAAAAATCCATTTTTCAGTCTCACCCTGCTACATTTCAAGTGCCCCAAAGTTGTGTGTGACTAGTGGCCATCATTTTGGACGGTGGATAGCACAGATATGAAATACTTCCATCATCACAGTCTCATGGGGCAGTGCGGTCCCAGCTGTGACTTCAGGTCCTGCTGGCATGCCAGCCCTACTCCCCAGAGTCGGGTATGTTACAGGCGCTCAGTAAATATTCACGGAAAGAATATTCATGGAGATGTTTTGATTAAAAGGAGGTCCTTGGCATACGAAGAGAAATAATCACACCTCTCCCTTAGAGCTGTCCCTTTTTCTAACAACCAGCACCTTCAAGATCTAGTTATGAATCTATTTGTAAGAAGTAAACAGAATAAATAATGATACATAAACTCTGAACTCTAGTGAGACATCCGAGTGTGTGTGGCATCAGCCCCTGACAAGGACGGCATGATGACACAAATCATGTCCAACTGCTCAGGACTGAATCTGCACTGGAAGTAGCATATCCCTGTCACTGGGGCCAGGATGTCTGGGGTGACAGACTGAGGAGCCGATGGTGGGCGGCCCATTCTTGCTTCATCACTGATATTTTTTCCTGACAGCTGAAGGACAAAAAGTTGGTCACGCCCATGACTATGAGTGCTCTGAACTCAGGAGCTCTACAAGACCCATGCCGTACAACCTCCGTATGCGCCTCACTCACCATTTAAAAAAAAAAAAACATACACACACACAAAAACAACCCACCAACATTCAAGAATCTCAATGAGGACCTGCAAGAAACTGCACTCTTCCCTGCCTGCAGGAGGGGCTGGTACCTGGTAAGTGACATCCACTCATTCATACAACCAGTGTTCACTGGGCATCCACTGGGTGACAGGCAATTTTTAGGCACTTGCAGATACACCAGTGAGCAATACAGAAATAGACAAAAATGTCTGCCTTCATGAAGCTATCTGCCAGGCTGCTGGTCAGCCTCAGTGAATATTGGAATCTCCAGGGGAATTTTGAAACATCTCATTGCTTCGGGGATACACACACACACACACACACACACACACACACACACACCAGAGGTCTGATTAGAATAGTCTAAGATAAGGACTGAAAACAGGTATTTTTTTTTTAAACTTCCCAGGTGGGTCTAACAAGCAGTCACCTGGGGGATCAGAACCACTGTTCTAAACCACTGGTTCTCCCAGTGTGGTCTCCGGGCCAGCAGCACCAGCAGCACCTGGGGACTTGTTAGAAATGCAAGTTTTCAACCAAAAAGCCCATCAATAGATGACTGGATAAAGAAGATGTGGCACATATACACTATGGAATACTACTCAGCCATAAGAAATGATGACATCGGAACATTTACAGCAAAATGGTGGGATCTTGATAACATGATACGAAGCGAAATAAGTAAATCAGAAAAAAACAGGAACTGCATTATTCCATACATAGGTGGGACATAATAGTGAAACTAAGAGACATTGATAAGAGTGTGGTGGTTACGGGGGGGAGGGGGGAATGGCAGAGTCATAGGGGGTGGGGAGGGGCACAAAGAAAACAAGATAGAAGGTGACAGAGGACAATCTGACTTTGGGTGGTGGGTATGCAACATAATTGAACGACAAGATAACCTGGACTTGTTATCTTTGAATATATGTATCCTGATTTATTGATGTCACCCCATTAAAAAAATAAAATTATTAAAAAAAAAAAAAAAGAAATGCAAGTTTTCAGTCTTTTACCCAGATGTACAGAATCAGAAACTCCGGGAGTGTGGCCCAGCAAGCTGTTTCAATAAAATCTTCAAATGACCCCGCTGCATTCAAATGTCTGAAAGCCACTGCTCTAAGCAAATGGACTGGGGAGATGAGTTTTCCTTTTCTTTTGAAGACAGGAGATAGAGATAGAGAGACAGACTCCTGCATGAGGCCCCAACCAGGATCCACCTGGCAACCCCCATCTGGGGTCGATGCTTGAATCACCCAAGCTGTCCTCAGCACCCAGGGCCACTGTTGAACCAATTGAGCCACTGTCTGTGAGAGGAGAAGAGAGAGAAGGGGGAGGGGGAGGGGGAGGGGAAGAGAAGCACATGGTCGCTTCTCACATGTGCCCTGACCAGGGATCAGACTCGGGATGTCCACAGACTGGGCTGATGCTCTATCCACTCTGACAACTGGCTAGGGCCAGGATGAGTTTTTAAAGATAGAAGAATCCTCCTATTTTTTTCCCATGACCTCCTGCCAAGTCATTAACCCTAGACAGGAATCACAAGAGCAGCCTGCCCCAATAGGCACCTGACTACCCCGCTGCTGGGCTTGCAGAGGCTCTCACCAGCCACTCAAGGCACTGCCTTGCTAACTGGAGCTCCTCTCCCCATCCAGTTCTCCAACTAGCATCTCCTCCCCAAGGGCCAATCAGCCTGGCATAGGCACCTTCCAGCTGCCTTCATTATAATAAAACACAAGTGCATTTGGCCCCCACAGCCATCTGATGTCCTGATCTCCCACAGAGCTGCCAGGAAAGTGCAGATACTCATACACAGATGTATGACCCACTGGGGCACACACGCCTAGAGCTTCATTTTACAAAGCACACGTAAACACATTCCTGCTCTATTCATCCAGGTGAATGTCTAAAACACACAAACTCATGTCATTCACTGTCCAGTACACATTGACATCCTCTTACACTGTTCTAGACACACACACATGCACGCACACACACACATCACATTTTACCAGTGATTCTCAAATTTGTTTGCCTTACTTGGGAGCTTAAAAAATTCTGGTAGTTTGGTTGCGAGCATGGCCCCAGATAGGCAGAGCATTGGCCCCAGACAGGGGTTGCTGGGTGGATCCAGGTCAGGGAGTATGTGGGAGTCTGTCTCTCTATCTCTCTTCTTCTCACTTGGAAAAGAATGAGAAAAAATTTTTTAAAAATTTCTGATGCCTGGACCACAGTCCACACCGATTAAATCAGGATCTCTACACTTGGGACTCTTCTGTGTTCTTTTTTTTTCTTTTTTTTTTTTTCTGAAGTTGGAAACGGGGAGGCAGTCAGACAGACTCCCGCATGCACCCAACCGGGATCCACCCGGCATGCCCACCAGGGGGCAATGCTCTGCCCATCTGGGGCGTTGCTCTGTTGCAACCAGAGCCATTCTAGCACCTGAGGCAGAGGCCACAGAGCCATCCTCAGCGCCCGGGCCAACTTTGCTCCAATGGAGCCTTGGCTGCGGGAGGGGAAGAGAGAGACAGAGAGGAAGAAAGTGGGGGAGGGGTGGAGAAGCAGATGGGCGCTTCTTCTATGTGCCCTGGCTGGGAATTGAACCCAGGACTCCTGCATGCCAGGCTGATGCTCTACCACTGAGCCAACCGGCCAGGGCCGACTCTTCTGTGTTCTTAAGAGCTACCCACGTGGTTCCAATGTTCAGGCACGGTTGAGAACTACTGCTCTATACCACAGTCCCATGACATGGCCTCATGACTAACAAGAACAAGAAGAAGCAAGAGAATCTCAGCTTCTTTCAGAAAGGAAGAGACAAAAGCAATGGAGGGAACTGGGGTTCAAATACTTCCCGGATCTCCTGTGGCATCCCTTGATTCACAGTTACCTGCACCACTCACCTGTTGTTTCTTCTTCTTTTTTTAATTTTAATATTTTCTGTCAGTTACAGTTGACATACCATATTAGTTTTCAGATGTACAACCCAGTGATTAGATATTCATCTAATTTACAAGGTTAAATCTAGTACACATCTGATTAACTATATGCGCTATGCTATACTTTATACCCCCGTGACTGTTCTGTAACTACTGATTTGTACTTCTTCACCTTGTTCACCGAACCCCCCACCCCTCTCTCATCTGGCAACTGTCAGTAATGCTCTCTGTATCTATGAGTCTGTTTCTGGTTTGATTGTTTATTTTGTTTTTTAAATTCAACATATAAGTAAAATTATATGGCATTTGTCTTTCCCTGACTTATTTCATTCAGCACAATACCCTCTAGATCAGGGGTAGTCAACCTTTTTATACCTACCGCCCACTTCTATATTTCTGTTAGTAGTAAAATTTTCTAACCACCCACCGGTTTCACAGTAATGGTGATTTAAAAAGCAGGGAAGTAACTTTACTTTATAAAATGTATAAAGCAGAGTTACAGCAAGTTAAAGCATATAATAATAATTACTTACCAAGTACTTTATGTTGGATTTTCGCTAAGTTTGGCAGAATAAATCTTTATAAACAACTTACTATAGTTAAATCTATCTTTTTACTTATACTTTGGTTGCTCCGCTACCACCCACCATGAAAGCTGGAACACCCACTAGTGGGCGGTAGGGACCAGGTTGACTACCACTGCTCTAGATCCACCCATGTTGTTGCAGATGGCAAGATTTCATTCTTTTTTATGGCAAAGTCATATTTCATTGTATATCTGCACCACTTCTTGTTTATCCATTCATCTATTGATGAACACTTAGGTTGCTTCCATATCCTGGCTATTGTATATAATGCTGCAATGAACATATGGATGCATATGTCTTTTCAATTTAGTGTTGTGGGTTTCTTTGAATAAATATCCAGAAATAGGATTGCTAGATCCTTCTTTGCCTCTTTTGATAGCCTTTGTTTTATAGTCTATTTTGGGCCCTGGCCAGGTTGCTTAGTTGGTTAGAGCATCATCTCTGTACAATAAGGTTGGGGATTAAACAAATCAGTGTTTATCTCTCTCTCTCTCTCTCTCTCTCTCTCTCCTCCTTCCTTTCTCTCTCTAAAAATCAATAAATATTTTTTTAAATAAAGTCTATTTTGTCTGGTATAAATATTACTGCCCCAGCTTTTTTATTGTTTCCATTTTCATGAAATACTTTTTTCTGTCTTTTTACTTTTAGTCTATGTGTCTTTTGGTCTGAAATGAGTCTTTTGTAGACTGCATATGTAAGAATATTGTTTTGTTCTCCATTCAGCCATAATATCTATATCTTGTGATGGAGCATTTAATCCATTTGCATTTAAAGTAATAGTTGATAGATATGAATAAGTTTATTTTTCATCTTTTCTCCTTTTTCTTCTTAAAGAAGACCCTTTAACATTTCTTGCAATACTGATTTGGTGGTGATAGACTTCTTTAGCTTTTTCTTGTCTGGGAAGCTCTTTATCTACCCTTTGGTTCTAAATGATAGCTTTGCTGGGTAGGGAAAAATTGATTGTGGGTCCTTGCTTTTCACCACTTTGAATATTTCTTACTAATTCCATCTGGCCTACAAAGTTTCTGCTGAGAAATCAGCTGGCAGTCTTATGGGAGCTCTCTTGTAGGTTATTAACAGCTTTTCTCTTGCTGCTTTTAAGATTCTCTCTTTGTCTTTAACTTTTCTCATTTTGATTATGATGTGTCTTGCTGTGAGTCTTTTTAGGTTCACCTTTACACTTCCTGGACTTGTATGTTCATTCCCTTCACTAGGTTAGGAAAGTTTTCTGTCATTATTTTTTCAATAATAGATTTTCAATTTCTTGCTCTCTCTCTTCTACTTCTGGCACCCCCCTCATGGGCATGTTGGCGCTCTCTAGTTGTCCCAGAGGCTCCTTACACTAGCCTCAGTGTTTGGGATTCCTTTTTTCTTTTTACTCTTCTGATTTGGGTGTTTTCTACTTATCTTCCAATTTGAATATTTGTTCTTCTGCTTCATCTGCTCTTCTGTTGGTTCCTATAATATATTATTCATTCCGATTAGTGTGTTCTTCGTTTCTGACTGGTTCTTTGTTATGTTTTCTACCCCCATTTTTTATATTCCCTATCTTTTTCTGGAAGTTCTCACTGCGTTCATCTACTCTTTCCTAATCTCACTGAGAACCCTTAGAACCAGTACTTTGAACTCTGTACCTGGTAGATTGCTCGTCTCCATTTTATTTAATTATTTTTCTGGAGTTCTGTTCTGTTCTTTTATTTGAAACATGTTTCTTTGTCTCCCCATTTTGGCTGGCTCCCCTGTGTTTGTTTCTATGTATTAAGATGGAGCTGTTACACCTCCCAGTCTTGGTAGGGTGACCTTATGTAGCAGCTGTCCTGTAGGGCTCAGTGGCACAGCCTCCCCAGTCATCTGAGACGAGCACTCCAAGTCCCCCCCACCCCGCTGTGTGTGCACACCTGTTGTAATGTGTGCACTCCTGTTGTAATTGAGCCTTGGTTGCTTTCGGCACACCAATGGGAGGAATTGACCCCCAGGCCAGTTGGCTGGGAGGACTGGCCATGACCACAGCAGCAGAGCTGCAGTGCAGGGGCTGACCCTGTGGAACAGGACTCATCTGGTGCCTGATGGGTCTTCCCCTTGAATATGTCACTCATGGAGGTGGCTGGGTAATACTGCAGTATGAAGCTGGACCACGGGGTGCACTGGCTCTGGGGTCTCCCGGGTGGTGCAGGCCAAGATCAGCTGCCACCTGTGCCCAGGACTATCTGCCATGAGCTACAGAGTGATATGCAGATGGCTGCTACTTGTGCTGGACTTGGAGATGCCTGAGAGAGGCTAAGCTGCAAACCAAGGCCAGCTGCAGTTAGTACCAGCCCTGAGGCCACTTAAGCAAGAGGTACAAGGCACACTGAGGCCAGATGCTTTTTGGGGATTTGTGAACAATTGAGAGACTTTAGAAAAGTCTGCAGCTTGAGCCAAGACAGCCATTTGCATGGAAAAGTGACTAGAAACAGCTTAGGGGAGCCCATAAGTTGGGTGGGGCAGGGTCTCGGGGAATCACCAGGGCAGAGAGAACAGCGTTAGCCAGGTTGATGGAGACTCAAATATGGCTTCCGACTGCTGGTTCTGTTGGGAAGGACTCTTCCAGCCTCTGCCAGCACTTCTGTCTCAGAGAAAGCTGGCCCCCCAACGTAGCCACAAAGTCAGACAGTTCAGTTCCTCCCTCTATGACTCTGGCACCTTTAGAGCTGCCGCTCCAGCTTTGGAGCTCTGAGCAAGTGAGTCTGAGTAAATCAATGCATGGGCCCTTTAAGAGGAACACCTGAGATCCCAGCAGCCCTCTATCTCATTCAGCCGCATCTACTCTACCCTGGTTTTCACAGTCAGGAGTTATGGGGACGTCTCTTCCTGGAACTGGAAACCTGGGCTGAGGGACCCGGTGTGGGGTCTGGTACCCTCACTCCTCAGCAGAGACCCCTACAGCCAAGATAGACCTCCCAATTTCTAATTGCCACATAGGGTGTGGACAAGCACATTTCAAATTCCTCACCTCCTACTAGTCTCTATGTGGCTTCTTCTTTATATCCTTACTTTAGGACTTCTGTTCACCCGGATTTCAGGCAGTTCTGAACGATGGTTGTTCCGTAGTTAATTTAAATTTTGAGGTGGTTGTGGCAGGAGGCAAGTATCGCGTGTACCTACTCCTGAGTGCATCCCTACCAAGGCTTTTCCATTTATTGATGCCCATTAATGAAAGACCACCAGAAATACCTTTCGGTCAGACAAAGTTGGGCCTATAGACCTGCTGCAACGAGGAAGTCGGTACACCATGCAGAAGCATTAGACATCTTAGTGAGAGGCTGTGAGCAGGAACTCACCGGAGGGTTTGGGCTGGTGTTATGTATGTAATTTGGGGGTGGTTTCAAGGAAGCAGGTCTTTTCTCTGGATTGGATGTGTCGAGAACTGAGGCTAATTCTATGATTGGGTATCTTAATGAATTTTAGCTAGAGGTCAAGGGGAATGAATTAGAGCTAAAGCTATAATTAACAAAGAAGCAGAAGTGACTCCCCTAAGCCAGCAAATAAGAATGCTCGGCCATTTTTGTGCTTTTTGATAGTGGTATCATTTTGTGCTGAGCTATGATTATGAAGTGCTCTTGCATTAGCCTTGTTCCATTATAGCCACAGAGTGGCCTTGTCTGATGTCGGTCACTTATGGAATTGTTGGTGTTCAACAGAACAGCACTAAAGGACTAGCTGTGAGTCCCAGGCCAGCTCCCAACTGTCAGCTGCTGTTTGCTCTTTCTTACATCTCTGTTCTCCATGTTGACTCTCCATGGGCTCTTTGCCTTTTAAATGTGACTGCTGCTTCCTCTAGGAAACGAACCTCACCTTCTCAACCTCCTTTATAACACACAGCACAGTGTCGGGCATGCAGACAAGGGACCCTTTCCATTCTGAAAAGTACACTAGGATCAGATTTGGAATCAGAAAACCCAATTTTCAATTTCTACTTTCTACTTGCTAAGTACACAACCTGGGCAAATAGCTAGTTTCTCTGAGGCACGGATGGGGCTGCCAGTCACGGTCTACCCCACTGGGTTTCCAGTGGGAATAATATGAGATGACTCTGAAGCAACAAGGAATTGGCAAAACAGCAGATTCTCAAGAAACGCACGTAAAGGTAGGTAACTGCATGGAGAGGCGATTGGATTGACCAACACCTTGCTCACTGACAATGAAGGCCAACTGACTTAAGGGACTTTTAAAGACTCCAGAGTGGGTCGAGAAAGTTGAATAATAGGTGGAATTCCAGTCACTTAGGTGCCCCTTCAGCTCTTAGAAATAGGCTTCAAGGGGGAGTGACCAGAGGTTGCTTTTGCTTAGAATGTCACACTGTGACATTTTCTGAGTGCTTACCATGTGCCAGGCATTGGGATACAGAAGTGGGGAAAAAATACACAGTTCCTTCCCAAAATGTGCCTTAGTGTACTAGAAGAGAGATACAGGCAAAGCTATTGCAGCTCAGCATATTAAAAACTAGACGTTCCTACAAGGTACAACACAGCATAGAGCAGGGAGGAGTTCATTTTATCAGGGGCTGGGGCAGGAGTGACAAGGCATTGTTAGGGAAAATTGCACAGAAAGGGTAATGCTTCAACTGGGTTTTTAAAGACTGAATAGGAGTTTGCCAAACGGAGAAGGAAGTGTCAGGGGAAAGTAATTCCTAGCAGAGGGGGCAACAGGTGCAAAGCTGTAAGAGCAGGAAATACTCGGATGTGTTCTGGGATCTTGAAACCCATCCATAAGGGATAAGGATTAAGGGGTATGCCACGTCAACTAGTATATCCCCAGACCATAGCAAAGGCAAAGTGTTTACATGTCAATAGAAGAAGCAATGAATGAACTCCACAGCTGTTATTATCAGAGGTTTTAACCACTGTGAGAGAATCCCAACCACAGAGAAAAGTGTGTTTCTGTGTACTATAGGTTTGCTTTATAATTATAGCTACATATGTTTTCTTGTTCTATATTTACAATTCTTTGGAATGAGTTACATGGCTATCTAGTTTCAATGCTCAAAACCAGGCTTCTTGGGGGAGGGGGAAATTGCATAAATATTGAGGGCTTTTTAAAAAGTAGTTTATTCATTGCTTTTTTCTTAGCTGCTGTCTGCCTTCAATAACTTATTCAGGAAAGGGATGACCCAAGGGCACAAGATTCCCTCCTCAGCCTCATCTGAGTCTGGCTTCCAGAAAGTCAAATTTAGTTAGTTATTTGTAAGATAACCGGCTGTCAGGGAGCCCTGGGCTCTTCCCACAGCCCTTGGGAGTTTTTTTGTGTGTGTTTGTTTTTGTTTTTTTAAGCAGAGACTCAAAAGCTAATTCTAAGAGCAGCTGCCAAGAGACCTTTGGGATTCACACACCGTGAGAGTAAACTTCCCCTGGGTGCCCCGAAACTGAATTGATCTAGCTAGCCAGACATACTGGCCAGAGAGACCACGCTTGAAGGATCCTTTAGGATAGGATACATACAGTTCAGAGGAGCGGCTACCCTTCCGTCGGGGTGGAAATAAAATACTGTCCAGGCTTCCCATGCTGACCCCGTGACACAGCCACTAGCTAACCGGCCACTCCCGCCACCCCTGCACGACAGCCGTGCTCAGGGCCGGCCAGCCTTGAGACACAGGGGTGTCCGCAAGGACGAGCAGAAGGCAGTGCTCATTGAAGGAATGCCTCCTCTGGGTGACTCGGAATGATGGAGACACAGATGCCACATCGCATAAGAAGAGTCCAGATGAAACTGCTTCATGACTTGAGAGTGTGAGAAAAAAGCCATGTTGCAGAATAGCCTATTATAAATATTTTAGATACAAACTAAAACTGGCATGCTAACTACATATATGAAGTAGGCATTTGACTTTTCCATCTGCACCTCTGGAAGTTTATGTATTTAAGTTGGTCCTCACAAAAGCATTTAAGCATCTCATTGGGAAAATAGTGTCACTGTATATGCTCAGGGATACAAAATAATTTATTATTAAATGTTATGAGAGAGGACCAAAGACCTGGTAAGGATTAGGAAAGAATATCAGGGTGGCCATACCTTGAAGCTACTGCCCCTGTCCTCAGGTACCACCTACACGGGGCACCGTGCCCCTGCGGGGTTCACATTCCTGCCCTGACCGTCTCCCCATGACCTTTCCTCTACTTCTTTCCACCCTGTCTTTGACATTCCCAGGTGCTGACCTCACTTCCTGTTCTCCCATTGTCATACCCTCTGCTCTCTTTAAATCTTAGGCTTAAAAATACGTACTTTCTTGGCGCTGTCCTTACTTATTTTATTTTTCTTTTTACTGTTCACATCAGCGTCATGGAGATATGATTTAGGTGCACTAAAATGGATCCATTGTAATTGTACAGCTCAGTAAGATTCCACCAATGTTTAAATCCATATATCCACCGCCCATTCAAACAGAAACCCCAAGGAGTGCCCTCAGATCCCTCTGTCACTGTAGTTTGCCTGTTCTAGGACTGAACAGGAATGGAATCAGAGAGTGGGTGTTCCTTCATGTCTGGCTTCGCTCACTCAGACTGAGGTTTCTGGGGTTCACCCATGTTGTTCACGTACCAGGAACATATTCTCTCTTGTGGCTGAGAAGTGTTCCGTTGTAGGAATCCATCACTGCTCACTTATCCATTCAGACTGAAAGGCATTTGGACTGTTCCAGGTTTTGAGTAGGACCCTGAAGAAAAGGATCTGTGAACGTCCAGCTCCCGCGATGCCTCTGTCCACTGCTGGGGAGCGTGATTTCATACATTATGTCCAGTTGTCTAACTGCTCACAGTCACTCCATTACGGCGGAAGTAGAATGGCATCACCTTTAGTTCTCGTCAACAAATGTGCCTCACTGCCCAGATCTGGTGCCCCTCTCCTCTTCAAGATCGTGCTGTTCGGCTCAACTCTAAGACCCTCCCACCCCCAAAAGCATTCCCACCACCCGTGCCACAGCCCTGAAAACGGAAAACAGTTAAAACTCAGACTTTGGTGACCAAGTTAACTTTACCAGTGACAAGTCATGTTGGGGGCATGTACCCCAAATTCTTAATGCCACCCTCACCAAGAGAAGCCCAGATTGAGGGACAGTCTATAAAACACCTGACCAGTATTCTTCAAAACTCTCGAGGTCATAAAAAGCAAAGATAAAAAATTGCCACAGATCAGAGGAGACTCAGGAGACACGACATCCAAATGTAATGTGATCTCCCAGAGTGGATCCCGGGACAGAAAAAAAGGAGGCTTATGGAAAAACTGATGATATCTGAATAAAGTCTGAAATTTGGCTAATGTAATACACCCATGTGTGTTTCTGAGTTTTGATAAATGCACCAAAATAACGTAAGATGTCAACAACAGAGGAACCTGGGTTAGGATATACAGTAGTGATCTGTACCATTATTTGCAAATATTATTCCGTGATTTACAAAAATATGTTTTGAAATGTCTGCCTTGAACATTCTGAGCACGTAGAGTCAACAGAGCAACAGACCCGAGCTGTGGTCACCCCACTGACCCTGCGCTGCCTCCTCCTCACACGTGCCCCCCCCCCCGGGGGAAGGCGAGATAACGCCTTGAATATCTTCACGTCCCGTTCTACTCTGCAGTTCCCCTCTGTGCAGACCTGCCCGCGATGTCTGCTTATTAAGTTGCTGCCCTGTCGCCATAGCCAACTGTGGCCTTTCCGCACAGACTGGTCAACACGTCGCCCCAAACCCAGGAGAGAGAGGCGTCTGAGCCTAAAACGGTGTCTCTAACACACATCAAAGCAACCGCCGCTAGCTCCAGGAGGAGGAGGACAAAGCTGGAGGGGGACGCCTACTGTCCAAATCTCTTTGGATCACAACATGCCACCGAATGTCCTGCCTTTTCCACCCTCTTCTCTTTTCTGCTGGGAAGCAAAGCACCACAGTGTGGACAAGGCAACCATTTTACAAACTCCGCACTGGGCTCTAGTTTTATTTCCCGGGGTTAACAATCTAAGTAAATCTGCTCGGCCTCACCTCTGCTAGGCTGCTTGAGAAATGATGCCGTATTGTCCACCCAGATCAGAGATGCACTCTCTCCCTTTGAAAGCTGCCGCTGGTAGAGCTCTCGCTTTATCTAATGAACTAATATTAGTTTCACTACATGTTGTTAGTTACAAGCAGAGTTCTATGTAAATATCTTTTCCCTAGAGGGCGGGGAGAAAAAAAGAATATTGTACTTGCAAAGTTCCTAAAATAGTAGATCTAGAATTTATGTTTCTCTTAACGGATCTAGTCAAATGTCTTTCAAGGGTGTCTTACCGTGAGGAATCTTATTCTGCTTCCAAGCAGAATCTCACCCCAGAGCACTTTGGGGGCCCCAGGTCATTTAGCTTTCAGACGTTGGAGAAAACCTAAGAGAGAGAAACCTGGGTTCTCAATCTCTTTCTCTCTACTACCAAACCATTTTCTTGACAAGTCAATGTGAATTGTGTGCACAGGAAAACAAAAGCCACTTCTCCTGGTGGATCTAGCTCAAGATTTAGGGAAGCACGTTCCTACGCATTCCTCTAGAACAGAAGTTGGGAAACTTTTTGGCTGAGGGAGCCAAGAACGCCCCATATTTTAAAATGTAATTCCATGAGAGCCATACAACGACCTGTGTACATTACATACGCATTATCCAATAAAAATTTGGTGGTGTACCGGAGGACGCTGTGATTGGCTCCAGCCACCCGCAACCATGAACATGATCGGTAGGAAATGAATGCATTGTAATACAGGAGAATGTTTTATATTTTTAATGTTATTTTTTTTATTAAAGATTTTTCTGCGAGCCAGATGCAGCCATCAAAAGAGCCACATCTGGCTCGCGAGCCATAGGTTCCCAACCCCTGCTCTAGAAGTAGACCCTGCAGTGGACTCGAGCCCGGTAATCTATCAGGAAGTGATGCAAGGACACATGAGTAGAACGAAGACAGTGAGACAGGGAAGGGAAAGAAACCAATATAAAGGGTAGCATCAGGTTCGTTTCCACCGGGGGCCACTGGGGCTTAGTCACACTGCTCGCTCTGGGTCCAGGGCAGAACATGCACTTTGGATTCACCAGCAGAGAAACCCAAGAGCTGCATATTGCTCCCCACTGTCAACCTATCATTATAGGCTGGTGGCTACTCCTTGGGGGGGGGTCAAGTTCCCAGTCGTTCTAACCTCCCATGAACATGGGCAAGGTGGGCTCGAGTGACCCCAGAGAGCCTCCAAGCAGAGACACAAGTACCAGCAGCTGAAAGGTAGGCTAACTTCCCCGGAAATGGTGAGAACGGAAGGGATGTGGGTGGGGCACCTGCAAAAACAGTGGGTCAGAGAAGACATAAGGATGGAGCCCAGCCCTCTAGCCATGCTGGGCAAACCCTGCTTCTGCCTTTGGCAGCGAGAGAAGAAAGCCCGCCACACTTTCCAATATGGTGAGGTAGTTAGTCCGGCTCCTGGGACCTGCTGGGGGACACTGGCATGAGCCCCCAGACTTTTCCTCCTCTCCTTGCAGGGTCCTCAGATGGCACAGGAGACAGATGACTGAGCCACCAGGTCTGGTTCTGCCACTAATGGTGACCTTGGAAAAGTCTCTCAACCTCCCTAAAACTCAGCTTCCTCCATCTGCAATGTGCAGATAATAAGAACACTCTCATCAACACGTATCTTGAATATCAGCTAATATTATCTCGAGTCTGTAATTGAGGATACTGGGGTGTCCAGTGTTGCTGGGAGAATCAAAGGAGACAATATACTCATAAGACAAAGCTACTGTTAACAAGAACACCAGAGAGAAGCATTTTTAAGACCGTTTTTTGAGCAGAGTTGCCAAAAATATAGCTATCCCAAGGCTATCCTTGGGTTATTAAAAACATTGTAATAGATATATGAAGATGGGCGATAGCTTTAAAGGATCATAAGACATGGAAAAACAAAATGCAACCCATTATTCTGATTTGGATCCTGCCTTAAAAAAATAGCTATGAGACAACTGGAGAAACTTGAATATGGACTGACTTAATAGATGATCTTAAGAAATTATTGTTAGTTTTTCTTGCATATGATACTGGTATTGCGATTATGTAGAAAATTATCTTATTCATTGGAAATGCAGATTGGCATACTTAGGGGTGACGTGTATGTGTCTTTAATTTTACATGAGCAAGTGAAAAATGGCAGAATGCTAACCAAGGCTAGGTGATAGTTCTGTGGGTGCTCATTACACAGTCCTTTTTATGGGTTTGAAAACTTCCATAATAAAAACTTCACAATGCCTTTAAGAAAATTTTAAATAAACATTTCAAACATCAGAAAAGTAGAGAATGTAAATGGGACTTAACTCTGCTTTTATGTGGAACCCTGCTCATTTATTTTTTAATTGAATTTTTATTGAGATCATTGTAGATGCACATGCAGTAATAAGAAATAATACAGAGTCCTCGTGTACAACTTTGCCCAGTTCTCCCCAATGGTAAGATTTTACCAAAGTACAGTATACAACTGCCCTTCCATATTCACAGATCCTGCATCCACTGATTAACCAACTAGAAATAAAAAACACTCTTTTAAGACTCCCCATTCTAAAAAGCAAAACTTGAATTTGCCATTCATTAAGCACTAGCTACACTGAACCCACATGGATGATGTAACATGTCCCCTGCTGCGGCTTATATGCGAGTAGAGGTTATATCCAATTACTACACCATTTTACCTAAGGGATCTGAGCATCCCCAGATGTGGGTACCCACAGGGGGTCCTGGAACCAACCCCCCTTAGATACAGAGGGACAACTATAGTATCATAGCCAGGACACTGATGTTGATAAAAATCTATTGACCTTATTCAGATGTCCCCATTTTTATCTGTGCCCCTTTATGTGTGTATTTTCAGCTGCATACAATTTTATCATGTATGTAGGTGCATGAATCAACCATTATATCAAGAGACACAGTATTTTCATCACCCCAAGTTGACCTCATGTTGGCCTTCTATAACCGCACCCACCTCGTTCCCCACCTGCACCTCTCCCCACCTCTAAACTCCTCTCTTTCTAAAATATTATTTCAAAACTAAAAGTCATATTGTATGTAATCCAAAAAGTCAGCATGCTGCGACAGGTAAGACTAGAGTAGGAACCAGAAGAACTATCTTTGCGCCCAAGTTCGGCCACTAGATAAATATATTTCTTAAGTACACCACCAATTCATCTTGGCTTTTGTTTCTTCATTTGTAAAACCAAATTGCTCCTTGCCTTCTAGGGTTCAGGGACTGTCCAGGAGACAAAAGTGTGTCCTTGGCAAGAACTCCACTCTGAATTGTAGCCCCTAGAGTTATGCAGGGCACTATCTGTGCGACTCAATGCAGAGTCCCGCCTCCAGGCTGCCATATTTCTTCATTTTACGAGACTATGTTAGCACTTGGGTGTTTTCTCCTCTTCTGCAAGCTTGATTGAATCAAGCTCTCTCCCCAATACCTGAGAAAAGAAACTGCTCTCCTTTGCTAATGTAGAAAGTGTCTGAGCCTGGGAGGTCCTAGACCATGATAAATCTATCCTCAAAATAAAGGCCACCTCAGCCCTGGAAAGTTAGCTCAGTAGTAGAGCATCAGCCTGGTGTGTGGATGTCCCGGGTTTGACTCCTGGTCAGGGCACACAGGAGAAATGACCATCTGTTTCTCCACACTTCCCCTTCCCCTTTCTCTCTCTCTCTCTCTCTCTCTCTCTCTCTCTCTCTCTTCTTCTTCTTCTTCTTTCGCAGTTATGGCTAGATTAATTCGAGCACATTGGCCCCTAAAAATAGCTCGGTTGCCAGCATGGCCCCAGATGGGCAGAGAATCGACCCCAGATGGAGGTTTCTGGGTGGATCCCAATCAGGGCGCATGCAGGAGTCTGTTACTCTATCTGACCCCCTCTCACTTGGAAAAGAAGAAAAACTTTTTTTTTTTTTTCATTTTTCTGAAGCTGGAAACAGGGAGAGACAGTCAGACAGACTCCCGCATGCGCCCGACCGGGATCCACCCGGCACGCCCACCAGGGGCAACGCTCTGCCCACCAGGGGGCGATGCTCTGCCCATCCTGGGCGTCGCCATATTGCGACCAGAGCCACTCTAGCACCTGGGGCAGAGGCCACAGAGCCATCCCCAGCGCCCGGGCCATCTTTGCTCCAATGGAGCCTTGGCTGCGGGAGGGGAAGAGAGAGACAGAGAGGAAAGCGCGGCGGAGGGGTGGAGAAGCAAATGGGCGCTTCTCCTGTGTGCCCTGGCCGGAAATCGAACCCGGGTCCTCCGCACACTAGGCCGACGCTCTACCGCTGAGCCAACTGGCCAGAGTGAAAAGAAGAAAAACTAACTAAATAAATAAAATAAAGCCCACCGTATGAGGCCCCTTATCAGACTATTAAAACTCTCCTGGTAACACCCAGCTAACTTCTCTTACATTTCTGCAGATGGTCTGACCTTTTCAGCCCCTGCTTTTCACCTATGAAAAGAGGCTGTGCAGCAGTTAGGACTCCAAGCCCCCAGAAGAGGAGGGACAACCGCAGGAAGGGGGTGCTTCGCACTCCTAGAGTTTAAGTCGTGACACATGCACCTGTCTCCAGCCAAAGTGACTCCAACGTTGTTTAATTTATGTTCAATTATTTATTATGCTGTAATGTCTTCTCCAATTACTAATAGATAATTGCATAAGAGGAAATGAAACTCAGGATGCTGGTCTAATGTGAGATCATTTTATGGGCAAATTCCTGGCTTAGAAACACTTGCTGAAATGGGGCCCAGGTGACTTAGAACAATAAAACCAGGTGGACTGGGCCCCCCTTTAATTAGTCCCTACCTTATTTATTGATGCATCGTGTATCCTGAAAGTTGTTGTTGTTTAAGAGTTTAAAAAACATGCCATGCAATTGAGAGAAGGAGCCTGGAAGGGAAAAAGGCAAAATACTAACTGATGACTCAAGTTCTTGGTGTGACGTGCTCATTCCTGGGAATGTTTATTTTGTTTTCTTTCTCCCTTCTCTATGCATCAGGGATTCATAATAGAAAGATCCTTTTTGGTAATTTCATACAGCCATGGACTCAGAAGTTTATAATCTTGCGGTGATGTGGATTTCTCCCTCGTTGCCTCACACATTCATAATCAGCAACAAGGATCTAATTTTTTTCTTTAAAGTTAGTCTTCATCTTGGGTAAAAATCAGATCCAAAATCAATGAGCAAGAAATATCTTTTCTTTCTTTCTTTCTTTCTTTCTTTCTTTCTTTCTCTCTTTCTTTTTTAAGGTGAGAGGAAGGGACATAGTGAAGCCGACTCCTGCATGCACCCTGACCAGGTTCCACCCAGCAACCCCATCTTGAGCCAATGCTCGAGTACCAAGCTATTTTCAGTGCCTGAGTCTGATGTGCTCCAATGGAGCTATCCTCAGTGCTACCCTCAAACCAATCGAGCCACTGGCTGGGGGAGGGGAAGAGGGATTGTGGAGAGAGAGGGGAAGAGAAGCAGATGGTTGCTTCTCCTGTGTGCCCTGACTGAGAATTGAACCCAAGACATCCTCATGCCAGGCTGACGCTCTATCCACTGAGCCACCAGCCAGAGTCTGTAATTCTTTTCTAAAACTGGACTTACTTTGTATTTCTGGAACCCATGTCACAGGGAGGGTAGAAACATCGTTCCAGTGACTTTGAGGTTCTCCTCCACCTGGGGTTACCTGATGACCTTTTAGTGTACTTTTTTTTTGTATTTTTCTGAAGTTGGAATCAGGGAGGCAGTCAGACAAACTCCGACATGTGCCCAACCGGGATCCAC